>NC_038247.2:34149782-34423840 GCF_000004515.6 Glycine max
TAACATTTCACATCAGTTTTTTTAAAAACCGATGTTGTTTTAGAATTTTTTTTTAAACATGATGTTTGTTTTTTCAATAAATCCCAAAAATAACTTGCAAATTTTAAAATCAGACCACACAACATATAATTTTCATTCCGTTTTGAATCAGTTTTTACCAAAAAATTCAATGAGAAATTTACTAATTACTATGAATTTAAAACATATTTAATGTTGAGACATGAATTGTAAATTAAGTAAGTAAATATAAACTACAATTACAAAATTGTCTAAACATCCTAAATTTGATTTTTCACTTTCAAATAGTACTTTGCCCATTGGTTGCGAAGCGCCTTCAATCTTTCTAGTTCCAATGGTCTACGATCAGTGAAATACTGCATGATATAATAAAACATAAACTAATAATATATTAGCAATCATAATAATATGAAATTTGGTGAATTAAAAATTATCATTTCCCATTTATTCTGGAAATTTCCTAAGATTATAGTTGACATCCAGTGCATGACGTAATACCCACACTCAGTGCTTCCTTTTTGCTATTACACTAAATACATTACGAAATTTAGATATGGAACGTTCAGTACAAATTAGTCTACACAGTACTAAAATATAAGTAAAAACATATTGTTTAAATAACTTTCTTTAACAACAATCCACCTAGCAGGAGGCTTGGATTTACTTTGTTGAGTATCGTCAAGTCTTTTCAAAGCACTATTGAATACAAACATAGATTCTTATTGTACATTTAAAATTTTGATTTACCTGACTAATGCTAATGCAAATGTATTGAAAAACAACACTGACCTATTAATTATGCCTTTGAGGTAGTTGTCTGGCTTATTATGCAACGAACAAAACCAAATGACAACATTTTCCTTAGGCAAAATGATGACCATTTGCCAATGTGCACTGCAGTGGAGACCAATATAGGTTATTATACTATTATACATTATTTAAATTCATTTGTTGAGTTTAAGTTACCCATTCAGGTAGGCTCCAAGGTACACATCCCGTTTTGAATTTTGCATCCAGCCCTTAATGTAATTTTCTGATTCAAATTGTGATTGGCCAGATCTCTAGATAGACCGTGGCTCGAGGAATCCATACACATCGATATTCCCGGCTCGCATACTTGTCTCAGTCATATGCCTATTGTTGTTAACACAAAGTAAATTATGCATGAAGGTAAAACAATAAATTAGGTAATTAACAATAATCTAAATTGACTTACAGAATCCACAACTGTATAACAGATATGCTGAGACATTGACCACCGTGTGCAATTTCAGACAGATCTTCATGCTTTATGTACAAGGGGAAGTTTTCATTAAACAGGCCAAATAAGGTAGCATCCTACATAACCTGCAATGGCTTCAGAAAAAGCTGTGGGATGGTCAATGTCATTAGATATAGCGGATCATCGACCTCATCATTCGGCCTATCAGCAGGTTTCGTGGGTCTCACAGCTCCCTGTTTATCCAACATAATTAATTGACATAATTTAATCACAGTAAACATTTTAATTAGAAAAATAAGCATTTAATGACACTAAAATACCTGTTCTGATAAATGCTTGACAAGATGTGTCGGCCAAGCAAGGAATGTGTTAAGAGCCTGTCCTATGACCTTAACCTCTTTAGTGGGTACAGGAATGGGAGCATATGCATCTCTAATCTCCTCAACACTAACCTTGACTTGATCATGCAGCAAAGGAATGTTGTGAATGGTTGTGGATCCCTCATAAACTCTTCCTAGGGCAACCAGGCGAGAAGGATATTCTTCAATATACAACCCGCATTTGTATGAGTCACCGGTGTCTGGATCGTTCCCTGAGGGATCAACACAACTCTCCTTTGTGCTGACACGAGCAGCTGAAGGACCAACATCAGGTTCAAGAGGCAGTTCAAGTCCCTGTGATTGCATTTGGCTGAGGGATAACATTAGCCGTCGAGTGACTTTTTCTGTGATTGAATCCTCTAGTTGGTCCTTGATTTGTTGCGTCAACTGTTGCAAGTATTCGAGAGCAATGAAGGAGGTCCTTGAAGCTGATCCAAAGTATTGTTTGATGGTTATACCGGCTCCTACAGCACGCACACGACCAGGGTGTTCTGGTCGCCCAATGGCAGCAGTCAGTATATCATGACGTCCATGGGTAACAAAGGAACCCTGTGAGGCCTGCTCCTCAAGCGCATCCTGTAAAGAACACATTTATTCTATACTTAATCACACAATAAAAAAAATAATTACAATTATGAATTGAAAGAGACTTACAATCTTGTCAGCAATTTCCTTTGCTGCTTCAGATGTCATGTCACTAGTTTTCTTGGTGCGGGCTAGCTTCCACTTCACGTGTCGTTTGATGGGAGATGAAGGATCAATGACGATGTCAGTGCTTCCGGATTGAGTAGCTTCCTCTAGTTTTTTCTTTCTCTTCTCATCCATCAACTATTTTTCTAAATATTCATAACCCCCATGAGACATCACATGAGGGGCAGTGTTTTGTTTTTGGACGGCTTGTGCTTTTTTTCGCACATTCTGTAAAAATGAAACATTAATGAAACTCATGATTACAATGTATTATAATAAGTTCATTTAAAGTTAAAAAAATTAAAATCATAAATTAGTTACCTCCCATGAAGGGTCTCTACGGCTCTGACAAAATTGGGCCCATTTCTCCTTGCTAATGTCGTACATTTTGCATACAGTGTCATCGACACTATCCTTGTCAGCTGCAAGTGCCCATTTCGACGTCAAATCAAACTTAAATTGTCTCCACCGCTCCCCCACGGTCTGAAGTATTTTCTTTTTTGTCCTTAAATCAGACGCTTCAGGGATATCAAATTCAGCCTAACAAAGAGTAAATTAGGTTTTATTAATACTAAATTCAAATATTTGGCTAACAAACAATATGGAACATGAAATAATACATGATACCTGAATATCCTCCCATATCAAATCCTTCTGAGTAATAGGGACATGCTTCCAATTTTCGTATGTGACATCCACCTTATCACAAGCAACGATCCCTAAATATGTTCTAAATTTCTTGCTGTGGGGACCGTCTGCTTTGCCAGTAACAGGATCCACATGGACAAGGGGTCTCTCTGCCCCAACTGGTCTAGTCGCCAATGATCTTAGGCGTGAGGCCTTTCTAGTCCACTTCAATGGTGGTGACGACGAATGCGATGCTACACCAGTAGAAGGAGGAGGAGGCGGAGGAGAGTTTGGTTGTGTAGCCATTTGGTTGTAAACAAAAAAAACATTAATTTAATATGTTATCAAAAATAAATGCGTATAAATGTAATTAAATGAATTGAAATTAAGTACAAAATAAAAAAAATTACATTAGACGATGTTAATTAATTCTCCTTCATCATGATCATTACGATTAGCATGAACATTGTCAGTTTCTTCTCAGACGACATTAGGTGACAGTTGTGTGGACAAAGGACTAACATAAGTATCAATGTATGAATAATCATCTTCAACATTGACACCTATTGTTTTCCCATGTAAAACCACTGACCACCTTCGATCACAAGGGTCTTCGACATAAAATACTTGTTTCGCTTGTCCTGCCATAATGAAAGGATCATTCTGGTAAGCGAGTTTGTTAAGATCCACCAACGTAAATCCCACATCATCGGTCCGCACACCGGTATTACTGTCAACCCACTTACATTTGAAAACACAGACAGTGAATTTGACATAGTTAAGTTCCCAAATTTCTTCAATGAAACCAAAGTAAGGGATGAAAGCTACACAAGGATTGTCATCATGTACACTAGCGAAGTGTTGAGATTCAGCCCTTAGGGTAACCCCACTGTTTTGCATTGTATTTTTTTGGTCTTGTGCTTTTGTATAGAAGGAATACTTGTTTATATCATATCCTTGCCAAGTTATAACATTTCTTTTAGGCCCATCTGCTAGCTTTCTCAACATTTCAGAAGCATTATCATCAGCCAAGATTGTGTGTTTAAACCAATCTAGGAAAGTCTTGTTATGTTTTTTCAACACTAAGTTCTTCGACATTTTTGGATTACTTTGTTTGACTAAATTTTCATGACGAACTATGTATGGCAAAACTTCATTACTATTATTCAACACATACAAGTGAGCTTGTTGCAAATCTTCTACACTTGGAGTGATGACATGCAGTCCTCTTGAACCCTTACCTCTTACTCTTTCATCATGCCGAGACTCGGGAAGCCCAACAGGTTTAGTTTTTTCAATGTACTCTAAACAAAATCCAATGGCTTCTTCTGCAATGTACCTTTCAACAATAGATGCTTCAGGACGGTGTAGATTTTTGGTATACCCTTTTAAGATCTTCGTGTATCGCTCAACCGGATACATCCACCGCAAATAAATAGGACCACAACATTTGATTTATCTGACTAGATGAATAATTAAGTGAACCATGATGTCAAAGAATGCAGACAGAAAATACATCTCCAACTCACACAATATAATAGCAGCCTCATTTTCCAGTTTGTCTAATTTCACAGGATCAAGAACTTTGCTACATATAGAATTGAAGAAAAAGCACAGCCGAGTTATGGCAAGCCTGACTTTGTTAGGCAAAATGTCTCGTATGGCCACCGATAACAATTGTTGCATCAAGACGTGACAATCATGAGACTTTAAGCCTACCAACTTAAGATCCTTCAAATGCACAAGGCTCTTAATATTTGAAGAGTATCCTTGTGGAACTTTGACCCGTCGTAGGCACTGACAAAAACTGATCTTTTCCTTTCTAGACAAAGTATGGCAAGCTGGAGGCAAGTATATTTTTCTACCATCAGACCTTGGATGTAACGACGCTCGGATACCCATCTCAGCTAGATCTTGACAAGTATTCAAACCATCTTTTGTCTTGCCGTGAATGTTAAGGAGCGTCCCAATGAGACTATCACATACATTTTTCTCCACATGCATAACATCAATACAATGTCTAACATCTAGATCAACCCAGTGCGGAAGATCAAACAAAATCGACCTTTTCTTCCATATGCAAGTCTTATTTTTGTCCTTCTTTTGGATCTTTCCAAATATTGTATTTAGGTGTTGAACCCGCTGGAAAATCTGGTCACCAGTCAATGGTATTGGTGCATTTTCATGCTCTTGACTTCCATTAAATGCTTTTTTCAATCGTCGGTAAGGATGATGAGGTTTAAGAAAACGTCGATGCCTAGTGTACACTGTTTTTCTTCCATGTTTCAGTTGTATGTAGCTTGTGTCTTCTTCACAGATGGGGCATGCACAATGGCCCTTAACACTGTAACCGCTCAAATTCCCATATGCTGGAAAATCATTAATGGTACAAAAAAGTATTGCACGCAAATTAAATGTCTCATTTTGAAACCCATCAAACACTAAAACTCCTTCGTCCCACAACTTTGTAAGGTCTTCAATCAAGGGATTGAGATAAACATCGATGTCATTTCCTGGTTGTCTTGGGCCCGTTATCATCATAGACAACATCATGTATTTTCGTTTCATACACAACCAAGGAGGCAAATTGTAAATCACTAGCAAAACTGACCACGAACTGTGTTGCGTGCTTAAACTGCCATATGGATTCATTCCATCAGTGGCTAGTCCAAGCCTAAGATTTCGTGCCTCTTTGCCAAAATCTGGATACAAACGATCTATCTTCTTCCATTGCAAGGAATCAGCTGGATGACGAAGCATTTCATCACAATTTCTCCCACTTGCATGCCATGTAAGGTCTTTTGCGTCGTCTCCATTAGCAAACAGACACTTAAACCTTGGAATGATCGGAAGATACCACAACACCTTTGCTGGGGGGCCCTTGTTTGAGTTTTCATCACTACTACACTCCTCATCATCCTTGAGTTTGTATCGTGATACCCCACACCTAGGGCATTTCGACATTTCTTGAAATTGATGTCTGTATAATATGCAGTCATTCGGGCAAGCATGAATCTTCTAATACTCTATACCCATGGGACACAATATTTTCTTTGCTTGATAGTAACTTTTAGGCAATGTGTTTTCCTCTGGAAGCATGTCGTGCACTACTTGAAGCAATGAACTAAAGCTTTTGTCACTCCACCCAATCTGGCTTTGATATTAACCAGACTTAAAACCGCCGACAACAGCATCAATGAATTCTTGCACCCTGAATACAAAGGTTTCTTTGAATCAGTTTGTAATGTATCATACATAGGGGCATGTACTTGCTGAAAAGACTCTTGTCCAAGGTCACGAATCATATCCTCCAAGCGATCTCCCATTTCTACATCAAACGGTTCGGATTGCTGCCCACTCTGCATGTCTGTCATTTCACCATGTCATATCCACGTCGTATAATTCCTCTTAATTCCATCACACAACAGATGCTCTCGTATGTCATCCAGTATTTGTCGTCTTCCATTCAAACAATTGATGCAAGGACAATAATATTTTCCATCTTCATCCGGTTGACCTCTTTCCGAAGCAAATTGTAAGAATTGCTCGACGCCTTCCTCATATTCTGGGCTGATGCGACTTTCATTCATCCAACTTCGATCCATCTAAGTAATAACTCGGTCATATCTCTCAAAGTTATTCGATGCATGAAAATCTCACTTTTTTATTATAGGTGTGACCCTATCCCATTTGGGAAGACCGTCTTTTATGGTAGCTTCATACATCAGGGTTAATTCTATTTTGTTAAATTTGACAAAATTTTGGCAGCATTTCGCATTGGTCTCCAAGTACACAACAGGAAATTGGTGAAATTAATTTTCCGATAATCAAGTATGCACCCAGAGAACAACTAGAAATGCATTGCCGAAATTTCATCAAATTAAACAAAATAATTTTAACCTTAACACATGAATCTACCATAAAAATATCAGTCTCCCCAAACTATCCAAATGGACAATTCAAGATTAAATACAATGATTAATGCAAACTGTCCGCAAGAATCATTGCATCCAATCTCAAACGGGAATCTAAGGTTCACTCATCATGAACACAATTTATATAGCATATATCAATTGTCATTAATGGCAGTGAACACGTAATAAAAATATTCATTGGTAACAAACATTTGTACCTGTGATGATGAGCAGCACGGTCCAAAATGAAAGCAATAATCAAAGAAATAACTGAATGAACACCTACATCAATCATCATTCCGAAAAACAGATATCAATATGAATGCTACACTCAAACTCTGAAGAAGAATAAAGGATAATATGACAGAAAGGATACAGTGTTGTTTGCACCCAAACTCTTACTTACGTGACTAACATAATTTATGGAAAAATCATTTGTGGAAAAATCCACAAATAGAGCAACATAATTTCAGGATCACTGCAAGCATTCATTAGTTTCAGTCACACAATAGTTTAACTATTTCGTCACATTACATAGAAATAGTTTCAGTCTTGAATTCCTAATATTATCTTTTTCCTTGTCCTTTCAAAACCAATCGAATTTACAGGGATCCATATTGCAATCTTTTTAAAATCACTTTCAAGCCGTACCATTTATTCCTAAAAAAGCACTTGGAAGCTAAGGTGAGCCCACTGCCAAGTCAGTTTGAAAGACACTCACCATGAGCCTGCCCCACTCATTCTCTCAAGCAAAATGCTAGGTGCTAAGAGAAATCCAATTAATAGCAACTATGAAATCTAATTAATAGCAACCATATCACAATTATGCACCATCTGAAATTTATCACCTTCCTACCCACATGCAAACTTTAATAAACAAGTGACTAGCCCATTCGAAGATAGCAAGAAAATCCTATCCACTATAGTCTGCGCACAAGGTTTCAGCTATTATCTATAAAAAAATTCATCTTTCATTCTATTAAGTTTCAATTATTTTTATTGCTGAAAATGATCTTTAGTTTTTGTTTTAGCTTCAGAAACTAGAAGAGTTAAGATAAAACAAATTAATGGATCAATCAAGTAAAATGTATTTGAACAGAAATCATACTACCATTCTTCAAATTGCTAAGGAACGAAAGTTTGCGATGAGAAGAACTTTTTTGTGAAAGAGAGATGGAGGAATTGGGAAGGGAACTTTTTGTTGAAGAAAGAATTTTTCAATTCAAACTTCTTCTATACGCAACGAAAGTCTATCAGTATCAATTAAGCAAAATCGTCCTTTTTCCAATAATTTATTATTATTTTTATCTAAAGTTAAGTAGCTTGGGCTTAACGTGCCTGAAAAAAAAAAAGTAGACTTTCCTTTACAACTTATCAACTTAACTATAAATATTATAAACGTAATTTAACTATAAATATTATTAAGCTTGGGCTTAACGTAGATTTTCCAATTATATTTTATAAAAATAATTGCAACTCCAATAAAAACAATTTAACTATATATTATTATTAACGTAATTTCTATTTCTACTACTCTTAAAAACAATTTCACTATATATTGTTATAAATCATGTGGATACATTTTGTCACAATCTAAACATGTCAGTCGCATCAATTTTTCCTTTTCCCATATAACCCCAGAATTTCAAGAGTTAGTCAACTTGAATCTCCTATTATAGAGGCATTTTCATTCACACACCCCAAATTGTTGGAAAAATAAAATAAACAATAAGCAAGAAAAACACACACGTGCTTTTCTCCTAATAATCACCTCAAGCTACGTATGAGCAACCAGGGAGGGGATATCCCCAAAATGCTCCACAATTAAGAAAACATGTGACATTTTCATGAATTACGGAGAACACCAAACGAAAATTAAATTAATGCAAATGGCAGAGTAATATATAAAAATGAATTCTAAAAACCGTAAAAGACAACAGAAGAGGGGGGAAAGAGAAGCGCACCTGGAAGCAAGATCTGGCGAAGAGAGTGGATTGTGAGAAGAAAAAGTGAAAAACAACACTTGGGGAAGTTGCTGGTGGTAGTGATCTGAGTTCTTCGAGGAGAGGTATTTGAGGGTTTAGGGTTTTACAGGAGAAATGACGTATAGGCCCAATTTAAGAATTTGGTTTGACAAAAATCTAGTTAAAGTGGGTTTAGGTAATAGAAATTGGACACCATGATTTTTATAATTGGTTTCGGGTCTTATTTTACGTAGACCCAACTGAACCTAATATAGGATAACATTTTTTAAATTTTAAAAACTTTTTAAAACATTAGTAAAATGTTTACAAGAATTTTTAATGTAATATATATTTCTTCAAAATCAATTCTTGATAATCTGAAACAAACATAAGTAAGAATTAGAAAGAACGTGAAAAAATTATTTTATTATTTGATAAATCATGATATTAAATTATAACTTTGATTTTAAAGACTTTCAGCTAGATAATTAAAATTAATATTTTTTTATTAATTGATAAAATCGTGATATTAAATTATAATTTTGATTTTTAAAGACTTTCAAGTTTCAACTATATAAATTTAAATTAATAAATCTAATTTCAATTTTATGATTAATTTCAAATATCAAACAAGCATTTTTAACATTTCAAATCCCAATAGTATATTCCCCAAGTTTAATAAAATTCATATCAACCCGTTAGCTAGGTGCACTTCACGCAGCTAGCAATAAATCAATAAATTAAATAATAAAAAAACTAAAATAATGAATTTTAAAAAATAGATGAACGAAAAATACATTTTAATCAAATAAATAATGTATGCATACATTCTATGACTTTTTTGATAGTAAGTTATAGTATCGTAAATTTCTGTAATAATTATATTAAAAATTATATTAAAATATTTTTCAATTAATTGATATTATAAAAAAATTGTAACAATTTTTGTTTGCTACTAAGTATATAAATCAATTGATAAGATTGTTTTAATTTAACTAGTGATTTTAAATTTAAGTTTTAATACAATATTAAATATTAATAAGGATGACTTTTTTATAATAAGAACTCGGTGATAATCATTTTATAAATGATAATCATACTAAATTTGAGTGTGTCGTGGTTACCAGACCTAATATGCTATTCCTGTTCTCAAACTTAGTTCGTGAGTTAAAATTTAAAGTTTATTAAGTAAATCTAAAAAAATATATTTAATTGAGTATTAAAATAACTTTTGACAAAAAATATTCATCACTATTTAAATATAATTCCTTTTCTTTGTTTCTTCTTTCCTAAATAATTTTTTTATTAAATTTATTAACAAAAAATTCACATAATTAACAAATGAAGTTAAAAATAATAAAAAAATGACAAATATAATAAAAATAAATTACATGTGGATTATGATTAACTCTATATTTAAAGACTTAAAACATAATTTTCGTGTCTCATGAAAATATTTTTATTTTTGTTCTGAAAATTTTGCTTAAAAATAATAAAAATATCATTTTTTTCAAATATAATAATTAAATAATAATTAAATAAAAATATATTAATAATAAATTTTAATTTTTTTACGATATAATTATTTTTACCAACATTCTATAAAAATTCTATAAAAGTTATACTCTATTATTAAAAACAATTTTTTTTCAAATTAACTAATATCAAATAATTTATATAAATGTGTGTTATGTTTAAATGATAATCATGAAATAATAAAATTAAAATGACGAAATTCATTTTAAAAATTTGGTTTAATTTTTAAATGCTTACCTTTTGAATTTATTATTGTTTATTAATTATTATATTTTTTAATTAAAATATAATTAATAACACAATATATGATTTTTTAAATATATAAATAATTAAAAAAAAGTTTATATTAACATTAGTTATTTGAAAACCGGTGTCATTAAGCACTTACAACATCAGTTTTCAAATAACAGATGTTAAAACTGAATTTAGTGTGATTTTAACATCTGTTATTTGAAAACCGATGTTGTAAGTGCTTAACGACATCGATTTTCAGATAACTGATGTTAATAGGGCGATGTTAAAACTCATTTTTTTAGTAGTGATTGAGTCAACAAGTTCAAGATCAAGATTAATTTCAAGTTTCATGAGAAAAAATCAAGAAGATTCAAGAATCAAGAGAAGTTTGATTTAAAGATTCAAGAGAAGATGAATTCAAGATTCAAGAGAAAAAATCAAGAAGACTTCACAAGGGAAGTATTGAAAAGATTTTTCAAAAAACAAACATAGCACAGTTTTGTTTTTCAAAAGAGTTTTTCTTAAAATTTTCTATGTTACCAGAGTTTTTACTTTCTGGTAATCGATTATCAGTTTCCTGTAATCGATTACCAGTGAGAAAGTTTGATTTCAAAAGCTTTTAACTGAATTTGCAACATTCCAATTGTTTTTTAAAGGGTGTAATCGATTACAATATATTGGTAATCGATTACCAGTTCAAAATTCGAAATCAGAATTCTGCAACTTCTCATTTTCTCCCGAACCCTCATTCCTAATTCTTCTTTCTGCCATATCTCACTCATTTCTTGTCCAAATCACTCCCCACAAATCCCAAATTTCATCTTTTTTCATTCTCTTTCACTTGAACCAATTGAAATATCAAATAACTCCCTCAAATGGCGAAACCATTAAAGAAGCACAAGGGTTCTTTGAGTCGAAGCCAACGGCATTCCGAGGCTCAAGAAACGCAGATTCCCTCCTCCATTTCCTCTTCCTCATTGTTCTCATCAGAAGAACAACGGATACGGTACACAAATCTTTTCTCCTCTCATTCCATTATTGATCCTAAGTTCATAGACATGGATTTCTTTTCCAATAAGAGTTTTGAATGCATTCAGGCATTTCAGAACTCAAATCTCATTCCTTTTATGTCTTTAAAATTGCCTGTTTATTCTGAGTTAGTTAAAGCTTTCTATTCTAACCTCGAAATTCAAGAAAGCACTTTGATTTCTAAGGTTTATGGGATAAAAATGGTCATTGACCAATTCCTATTCTATGACTTGACCCAATTATCTAGTGAAAGTGTACCATTTGAAGGTACACTGAATGATGATTGGAAATTTGATTTCTCTGTGCATGATATCCGCCAGTTGGTTTGCACCAACCAAGCGGATATGACCGGAAGGCTTCTTGTTGGATCATTGGCTTTTGAAAGCCGCATCCTTCACTATCTCATTATGCGTATTTTACTTCCAAGATCTTCAAACGTTGCACAGGTTTCTGAAGAAGATCTTATTGTTATGTGGGCTTTTCATACTGGTCGACAAATTGATTAGGCACACTTAGTCCGATATCGCATGCATAAGGCATTGCGATTAAATGTTCCATTGCCATATCCACACCTAGTCACTCTCTTCATCCAACACTTTAACATCCCTCTTGATTCTGAACCTTATGTTCTAATCAAGAGATCCTTCTTAATCGGTGCCATTGTGATTGCATCATTTGGTTACCATAAAGTGCATGATGGCTCTTGGGTAAAAAAGGATGCTCAACCCATTGATGAAGAAGGACACTTACCAGTTGGAGAAGATTCCTCTCTTCTTCAAAAGGATTTTGGACAGGTTCGATGGTCTTCAAACCTATGTTGGTGAAAGGTTTGATGCTTTGGAATTACAAGTGGCCATGCGATTCAATGTGATGGACTCTAGGATCACCAAGGTTGAAGGAGATGTCACTTACATCCGCACATGCTTTGATCTACCACCACTGCCACCACCATCATCTTAGACTTTATAAATCTTCAGTATTATTAGTACTTTGATTTCTAGTCGTGTATTTGGCTATATTATTATGACATTTGAACATTTAGTATTTCTTTTAATATTTGCTTAGTATGAATGAACATTTATGAATTATGTTATATGACTATGTGGTTTATATTTTAATTTGGTCTATTCATGTCTTGCTTCATGATTAGTTTAGAATCTTTTATGATTGATTTACAATGGATGCTATGTGTATGATTTTTCTAAAATCATGTATGTTTTATGCACTTTGGCTTTTTGTTGATGCCAAAGGGGGAGAGAAAATGTGGATTAAATCAAGAACTCACATAATTAAATAACTTAATTTCTAGTGAAGCTTAAACTCAAAAACAAAGGGGGAGAATATGGAGAATTAAGTGAGTGATCGACTAGGAAAAAAAAATGTGTATGTGTTTCTTGATTTCAGGATTGTCATCATCAAAAAAGGGGAGATTGTAGAAGCAAACTTCATGATGATGAATCAAGTTGATTCAAGTAGTTTTGATGATGACAAAGATTGTGACAAAAAGCCCAAGAGAATGATTTCAAGATTGAGTCAACAAGTTCAAGATCATGATTAATTTCAAGTTTCATGAGAAGAAATCAAGAAGATTCAAGAATCAAGAGAAGTTTGATTTCAAGATTCAAGAGAAGATGAATTCAAGATTCAAGAGAAGAAATCCAGAAGACTTCACAAGGGAAGTATTGAAAAGATTTTTCAAAAAACAAACATAGCACAGTTTTGTTTTTCAAAAGAGTTTTTCTCAAAATTTTCTATGTTACCAGAGTTTTTACTCTCTGGTAATTGATTACCAGTTTCCTGTAATCAATTACCATTGGCAAAGTTTGATTTCAAAAGCTTTTAACTGAATTTGCAATGTTCCAATTGTTTTTAAAATGGTGTAATCAATTATAATATATTGCTAATCGATTACTAGTGTATCTGAATGTTGAAATTCAAATTCAATTGTGAAGAGTCACATCTTTTCATAAATGCTTTGTGTAATTGATTACATGATTTTTGTAATCGATTACCAGTGAAAAGTTTTGAATAAAAATCAAAAGATGTAACTCTTCCAATGGTTTTCAGGTTTTTCTCAAGGTTATAACTCTTCCAATGGTTTTCTTGACCAGACATGAAGAGTCTATAAAAGCAAGATCTTGACTTGCATTTCAATAACTTTTATATAACTTTTACACATAACCTTTGAACATCCTTTTGAACTTCTTCTTCTTCTTCTTCCTTTGCCAAAAAGCTTTCTGAGTTTTCTGGTTTCCAAACCTTGTTCTTTCATAGAAAACAAAAGTGTGCTATATCTTTCATTCTCTTCTCCCTTTGCCAAAAAGAATTCGACAAGGACTAACCACCTGAATTCTTTTTGTGTCTTTCATCTCCCTTTTCCAAAAGAACAAAGGACTAATCGCCTGAATTCTTTTGTGTCTCCCTTCTCCCTTTTCAAAGAATTCAAAACGACACAGTCTGAGAATTCTTTGATTCTTCCCTTTTCCTTAAACAAAATATTTCGAAGGACTAACCGCCTGAGATATCTTTTGTTTCCCCTTCACAAAGTTTCAAAGGACTAACCGCCTGAGAACTTTGTCTTAACACATTGGAGGGTACATCCTTTGTGGTACAAGTAGAGGGTATATCTACTTGGGTTGTTGTAATTGAGAACAAGAGAGGGTACATCTCTTGTGGATCAGTTCAAGTGGAGGGTACATCCACTTGGTTGTTCAAAGAGAACAAGGGAGGATACATCCCTTGTGGATCTTTGCTTGTAAAGGTTTTTTACAAGGTTGAAAAGAAATTTCAAGGACCACAGGTCGCTTGGGGACTGGATGTAGGCACGGGTTATTGCCAAACTAGTAAAAAACTCTTGTGTTTGTTTTCTTCTTCCCTACACTCTTTAATTTCCGCTGTGCACTTTAATTATCGCTTTTACTTTTGATTAAGTTTCTTTTTCTGTTCTTTACTTTCTTAACTTTGTAGTAAAAGCCTAATTGAATCAAGTAATATTAAGAAGGATAATTTTTTAATTAGTCAAGATACATTAATAATTAATTCAACCTCCCCTTCTTAATTATTCCAAGGCCACTTGATGCAACAGCTTATCTAATTACTTAATGTTGAAATATAGTTTATATGAATATGTTAAATGATGTTATTGTCTTTTAGTCTTTTAATGTGTGAATATATATATATATTTCTGTTAATTATTTATTGGTTGAATCAATAATTCAATAAGTGAATTTATAACAATGGTGGAAACAAAAATGATCACTTAGAATACTATGAGATTATTCTTGAAAAAGATAGTCAATACAAGAAAAATCGTTAAACCATTTGGTCACTAATGAAAACTACTCAATCAGTGACCAAAATTTATGTTGTTGCTAGTTTATTAAATTAGTTTTTAAAAATGTTAAAAAATACTGTCTGTCATTGTTTTGCTGGTTGTAATGACAACATTAGTATGTCTTTCGGATGCTGAAATTCCTGTCTCTAATTTGATTGCTATATTTTATTTATAAAATTTTACATAGTTATTGCAGAAAATACGATCGGAAGAGTCAATAACTATGTAGCGACTGAAATACTTTGGTATCTGCAATAAGTAAATAGTTATAATAATTTATTTTAAAGAAAACAAAAATAGTTGTTGTTTCAGTCGCTAAAAGTTCCTTCAACAATAAATTAATCACAATTTCGGTTGCTAAATTACATTCTACTATGTATTTTTGTTCACTTTTTGTAGTTAATAAATTTTCAACTTGCTTAATAATTATTAAAAATTGTGACGAGCTAAAAGAGAAATAAAATATACAGTAAAATAAAGCATAAAAGTAGCTATGAGCTGAAAATGAAATGAAATATAAGAAAAAAAACCAATAAAAGATAAAATTTGACAAAGACCGGAAAATTAATTGAGAGAGGGGATCAAATTATTAAATCAAGAAGGGGAATATATATATATATATATATATATATATATATATATATATATATATATATATATATATATACACACACATATATATTCTTCAATCTGAATATGCCATTTCCTCTCTGTCACGGTTTTGAATCTAATTGGTAGACTTTTTGTTGCTTGTCCTGGGGCATGAAATAACTCCCTTTGCCACTAAGCTATTGTGATTTATTTGTTCATTAGATGCAATTCATGTATATTTATAACTTCTGAAGGATAAATCATTTATGCGCAAACTGTTTAAAATTGTGTGTCTCTAAGTTATGCTCAACATGCAATATTATGTTAAATACTGGTATGCATTGAATTTGATCCTTTAAAGTTTATTACATGTTGAATGGATATACGTACAATGTTATTTTGAATTGGTATATATGTAATTTTTATTATTTAATATTGAACACGTTTGCATTATTAAGTATGTTATACAATGATTATTTTTGAATGTTAAGTGATTAATATAATTTTATTAAATTAGAGAGTAGCCCTAACATCTTTAATTGAGTAAAATTATATGCTAATTTATAATCATATTAGAAATATTAATTGTGATTAATCATATGTAATGTGATGAAATCTACCCACAGGAATTTTGTTGTATTTGTATGATTAATTAGGATAAAATATTAGATTATATTTCTTAATTTACCCATAGGAATTAAGGAAAAGAATATGATTTAATAGTTTTATCGTAAAGTTGCATGATGAATCTAATTGAGTAGGACTTTAGCCCACATACAAGTTTTGTGTCACTAGATTCATATATTGAGACATGATTTGCATTGGCAAAACATGACATTTGTTTAGTCCCAAATTTTCTTAATGAGCATGTGTGTTTGTTTGCAGTTTCACAATCTATGAATATTTCTTGTGACCTTCCCATATTGAAAGGTGATAATTATAAGGTTTGAAAGGAAAGAATTCTCCTTCATTTGGGTTGGATGGATATTGACTATGCTATAAGGAAGGATGAGCCACCGGCTATTACTGAAACTAGCGAACCTGATGTTGTTGACCTTTATGAAAAGTGGGAGAGATCTAATCGTCTCTCCGTTATGTTCATAAAAACAAACATATCCACTAGTATCCAGGGTTCAGTTGAGCAACATGATAAGGTCAGAGATCTGTTGAAAGTCATTGATGAACAGTTTACGACCTCTGAGAAGTCGCTTGCTAGCACACTCATTATGCAATTCTCTTCCATTAAGCTTACTGGAACGAGAGGTGTGCGTGAACATATCACACGCTTAAGGGACATGGTGGCTCAGTTGAAAACCCTGGAAGTTACCATGTTTGAATCCTTCCTGGTACATTTCATTTTGTGCACCCTACCTCAACAGTATACACCCTTTAAAATCCCCTACAACACACATAAGGATAAATAATCTATTAATGAACTTATGACCATGTGTGTTCAAGAAGAGGAGAGATTGATAATGGAAGAGGGTGAGAAGGTAAATTTGACTACTTCTACTTTTGAAAAGGATATGAAGAAGTCTGTAGGCACCAATAAATGAAGGATTCCGACTCAACCAACAATTAAAAAGGAGTCAAAGTATTTCTTTTGTAAAAAGAAAGGACACATAAAGAAGGACTGCCCCAAATTTAAAAGTTGGTTTGAGAAGAAAGGTACACCATTTACTTTCGTTTGTTATGAATCTAATATGATTAATGTGAATCATAATACATGGTGGATTGACCCTGATTCTACAATCCATGTTTCTAGTACCTTGCAGGGTATGGAAAGCCTAAGGAAGTCAGTGGGAAGTAAGCAATGCATCTACTCAGGGAGTAGGATGAGCTCGCATGTAGAGGCCATTGGAACATGCATCTTAGTTTTAAGTAGTGGCTTTAAATTACATTTGAAGAAAGCTTTTTATGTTCCTAGTTTTTGTAAAAACTTAATTTCTGTTTCTAAACTTGCACCTTTGGGATTTTATTTTAATTTTACAGACTTTGGTTTTAATTTACTAAATAAATATGAAATTATTGGTTGTGGTCAATTGGTTGATGGTCTTTATTCGATTGAATTGAAAAGCGACACTACTTATAATTCTATGCATGTTTCTGTTGGGTTAAAACGATGTATTGTGAATGAAGATTCCTCTATGTTGTGGCACCGGAGATTAGGACATGTCTCT
Source organism: Glycine max (assembly GCF_000004515.6). NCBI lineage: Eukaryota > Viridiplantae > Streptophyta > Magnoliopsida > Fabales > Fabaceae > Glycine > Glycine max. The sequence goes on from NC_038247.2 coordinate 34,167,502, forward strand.
ATTGAGAGAATCAAGTGATTAGTAAATGAAGGAGTACTTAGTACTTTGGATTTTGCTGATTTTGAGACTTGTGTAGATTGCATTAAGGGTAAGCAAACTAACAAGTCTAAAAAGGGTGCAAAGAGGAGTTCTAATTTATTAGAAATCATACATACAGACATATGTTGTCCAGACATGGATGAAAATAGTCCGAAATACTTCATAACCTTTATAGATGATTATTCACGATATATGTATCTCTACTTACTTCATTCTAAGAATGAAGCTTTAGATGCCTTTAAAGTTTTTAAGGCTGAAGTTGAGAAACAATGTGGAAAACAAATTAAGATCGTGAGATCAGATAGAGGTGGGGAGTACTATGGTAGATACACAGAGGATGGACAAGCACCAGGTTCATTTGGGAAATTTCTTCAAGAACATGGGATTGTTGCCTAATACACTACGCCTAGTTCTCCGGATTAGAATGGTGTGGCAGCACGAAGAAATCGAACCTTATTAGACATGGTGAGAAGCATGAGGAGTAATGTAAAGCTTCCTCAATTTTTATGGATTGATGCTCTTAAGATGGCTACGTATATATTAAACCGAGTTCCAACCAAGGCTATCTCAAAGACACCTTTTGAGTTATTCAAGGGTTGGAAACCAAGTTTGCGACATATACGCGTTTGGGGATGCCCGTCTGAAGTAAGAATTTATAATCCAGAAGAGAAGAAACTAGACCCTAGGACTATTATTGGGTATTTCATTGGATATGTTGAAAGGTCTAAAGGGTATATATTCTATTGTCCATCCCACAACACTAGGATTGTGGAATCAAGGAATGCAAAGTTTCTTGAAAATGACTTGATCAGTGGGAGTGATTACTTTCAGAACATTTCTTCTGAAAGGGATCACTATGAAGCTGAACCTTCTGAGACAAGTAATAGGTTGGTAGTCATTCCCACCCCTCAAGTTAAAATGGGTGTTAGACAACCAGCGATTGAAGTTCCACAAGCTGTTGAAAGTGATCATGTAGATCAAGTTGTTTGTGAGGAACAACATGATGATATTGAACAAACTGGTGAAGAACCAGTTGAACATGTTCCTTAGCAGGATGTTCAAGCAACATTAAGAAGATCTACTAAAGTAAAAAGGACAAAAATTCCTAGTGATTATGTAGTGTACCTACAAGAATCAGACTACAACAACATTGGAGCCGAAAATGATCCTAAGATGTTTTCACAAGCCATGAGTTCTAAGGAATCAAATTTGTGGTATAATGCTATGAGGGATGAGATGGATTCTATGGAATCTAAGCAATTTTGGGATCTCATTGAGTTGCCTGTTGGTGTAAAAGCCATCGGATGTAGATGGGTCTTCAAAACAAAGAAAGACTCAGAAGGCAACATTGAGAGACATAAGACAAGACTTGTTGCTAAAGGATTCACTCAAAGAGAAGGAATCGATTACAGAGAGACCTTTTCCCCTGTATCTAAGAAAGACTCTCTTCGAGTAATTTTGGCATTAGTAACTCATTTTGATCTTGAGTTGAATCAAATGGATGTGAAAACGGCATTCCTGAATGGTGATATAGAAGAAGAGGTTTACATGAAACAACCTGAGGGATTCTTATCTAGTGTTGGTGAGCACTTAGTTTGGAAGCTTAATAAGTCCATCTATGGATTGAAACAAGCCTCCCGCCAGTGGTATTTAAAATTTCATGAGGTCACTTCTTCATTCGGCTTTAAAGAGAATGTCATGGATCACTGTATATACCAGAAGGCCAGTGAGAGTAAGATTTGTTTCCTTGTATTATCGTAAATGATATTCTGCTTGATACTAATGATAAGGGTATGCTATATAAGGTGAAATAATTTCTCTCAAAGAACTTTGATATGAAGGATATGGGAGAGGCATCTTATGTCATAGGCATAAAGATCCATAGAGAAAGATCTCGAGGCATTTTAGGTTTGTCTCAAGAAACCTATATCAAAAAAGTTTTAGAGAGATTTAACATGAAAGATTGTTCACCAAGTGAGCTCCCATTGTGAAGGGTGACCAACTCGCTTTGAGTCAGTGCCCCAAAAATGATTTTGAGCGAGAACACATGAAAAATATTCCATATGCTTCAGTAGTTGGAAGCCTTATGTATGCTCAGGTTTGCACTAGACCTGATATTGCATTCGCTGTTGGAGTCTTGGGAAGATATCAAAGTAATCCAGGTATTGACCACTGGAAAGCTGCAAAGAAAGTGATGAGATATCTTCTAGGAACAAAGAATTACATGCTCATGTACAGACAAACTGATTGTCTGGAAGTGATATGCTACTCCGACTCAGACTTTGCTGGTTGCTTTGATTGACGAAGATCAACATCTGGTTATATTTTTATGTTAGCCGGTGGAGCTGTATCTTGGAGAAGTGCCAAACAAACCTTAACTGCTACTTCCACTATGGAGGCTGAGTTCGTTTCCTGTTTTGAGGCTACCTCGCATGGTGTATGGTTGAAGAGTTTCATGTCTGGCCTTAGAGTTGTGGACTCTATTTCTAGGCCATTAAAGTTGTTATGTGACAACTTTGGTGCGATGTTTATGGCTAAAAACAACAAAAGTGGAAGTCGAAGTAAGCACATCGACATCAAGTACTTAGCCATAAGAGAACGTGTTAAAGAAAAGAAAGTGGTCATTGAACACGTCAACACTGAGTTGATGATTGTTGATCCTTTAACTAAAGGCATGCCACTGAAGAATTTTAAGGATCATGTAGTACGAATGAGACTTGGTTCCATGATGTAATTTCATTGTTCGTACATTTGTTATTTTCAATGAAACTCTTATTCAGTTGGATATTTTCTCATATGGTTTTGTGCACATATTTATTTATTTTGAGAAAAATCATTCGGTTTAGATATAGAATAAACATATGGTTTATTCATTAAGTTGAGAGCTAGTGTTGAGAGACTTGATATATTGTGGTACATGGAAGATATTACTCGCCATGACTCATATATTATGTTTCTTGTTACGGTTGATGTTGAGTTAAATGGACCAAGTGGGAGAATATTGGAATGCCCCACGTTCAGGCACTACTACAAAAAGCAGTTTTAACATTGGCTTATTAACATCGGTTTTGTCCAAAACCGATGTTAAGTTAAACGCGGTGGCATATTTGTAAATAAAGTATCCTTCTTAAAATCGGTTTTTCAAAAAACCGATGTTAATGCATACACGTTAACATCGGTTTTTGGAAAACCGATGTTAACTAATGATGTTAACATCGGTTTTTGGAAAACTGATGTTAACATATCATACGTTAACATCGGTTTTACGTATGATATGTTAACATCGGTTTTTCGAAAACCGATGTTAACGTATGATATGTTAACATCGGTTTTCCAAAAAACCGATGTTAATATAAACTTTTTTTTAATTATTTGTATATTTTAAAAAAAATCATATATTGCGTTATTAATTATATTTTAATTAAAAAATAAAATAATTAATAAACAATAATAAATTTAAAAGGTAAGCATTTAAAAATTAAACTAAATTTTTAAAATGAATTTTGTAATTTTAATTTTATTATTTTATGATTATCATTTAAATATAACACAAATTTCTATAAATTATTTGATATTAGTTAATTTGAAAATATAAAAAAAACTGTTTTTAATAATAGAGTTTAACTTTTATAGAATTTTTATAGAATGTTGGTAAAAACAATTATATCATAAAAAAATTAAAATCTTTTATTACTATTTTTATTTAATTATTATAAAAATAAAAAATTAGTCTTTTTCTTCTTAAAAACGTAATTTATTTTTATTACACTTGTCATTTTTTTATTATTTTTAACCTCATTTGTTAATTATGTGAATTTTTTGTTAATAAATGTAATAAAAAAAATTATTTAGGAAAGAAGAAACAAAGAAAAAGAATTATATTTAAATAGTGATGAATTTTTTTTGTCAAAAATTATTTTAATACTTAATTAAATATATTTTAATACTCATTTAGGAAAGAAGATACAAAGAAAAAGAATAAATATATTTAAACAATATAATATCGTTTGAATAATAATTCATAAGTATATTATTATATTTAATATTGATTGAAAAATTTAATACTTGATTTAAGTAATTAACGAAATTAAAAATATATGTGCGCTTGGTTGATAATCCGGCAACTTTGAACGACGAAGGTGATAATATTTTAAATAGTTTAATTAGTTTTTCTTTTATTGCAACAAATGATTTAATTAGTTAATACCCCTAAGCTGGCTCTTTGACCAATTTCGAATATTGTTGAAAGAGATTAACATGAATTTGATGAAAGTTTGATTGCGTGAAAATTTTGGACATATTATACCCAGACGTGTGTGCATTAGCCATGTGCACAGGATATATATATTTTTTTATATGACTAAAATTTATAAAAAATAAATATTTCGAATATATAATTCAATAATTTGGAAATGGAGGGAGTATTTAATGCTTCTAAGAAAATTATTAGAAAAATTTACAAACTTGTTATACATTTACAATCAAATAAAACATAAAAAAAATCAATACACACATTATTTATTTATTAAAATTGTATAAAATACTTAAAAATTAAATAAAGAAAATTTTAATTAAAAACATTTTTTTGTGAATAAATTAAAGACAATTTAGTAAACGTTTTCTTAGGCTGTCAAATGATAAATAAATAAAATCTTTCAAAATCAACATGCAAAGCAAATATCCAAAAAAAATGTAAAGCAAATAGAGAGAGTAGCTTATAGCATGTTCCTGAAGAGTTAAAAAAAAAAAAAGAAAAATTAACGAGGTAAGACAAAATTTAATGCGTAGTCCGTGGCTCCCTTGGGCTTCGTCTTCATAGTTTCACAATTGACACCATATTTAATTATTTATATACAAACACGGATTGAAGAACGACGGTTCAAGCCCTAGCACGATGAAATGAAGATCGAAAACGCCACATTGAGATCTACTTCTCTTCCTTTTCGCTCACCCACTTAACCCCCCAACCCTATTCTCCATTCAGATCCCTCTCTACCCAAATCCCGCCACGCGATGCGTTTCAAATCGGAGTGATAAACCCCTGCATCTCGCACGATCCGGCGCTGTTTCGTGAAAAATGGGTGCGAGTCAGTCAGTGCAAGTGGTGGAAGACAACGAAGAAGAGGAGTGAATATACGATAAACCCGTAAGATATTCAAAATCAAATCCCTTCATGTGTTTTCTTTTTAATATATTAAATATTACTAATATTTAAGGAAGTGCTAGAAAACATAAATTCCTTAGTTATGAACATATTAACATATCTTAATACATCGGTTTTCTGTAAAAAGAACCGATGTTAACGAATGTGATAATGTTGAAAGTTAACATCGTTTTTTTTACAGAAAACCGATGTTACATAACGTTAACATCGGTTTTTCCAAAAAATCGATGTTAACTGTCAGCATTAACACATTCGTTAACATCAGTTTTTTTTTCCAGAAAACCGATGTTAACTTTCAACATTAACACATTCGTTAACATCGGTTTTTTTACAGAAAACCGATGTTAACTAACCTTAACATCGGTTTTTTCAAAAAACTGATGTTAACTTTCAATTTTAACACATTCGTTAACATCGGTTTTTTGTAAAAACCCGATGTTAACTTTCAACATTAATATACATTTTTTTGGGTGTAATTCATATTAGCAACATCGGTTATTTATATAACCGATGTTGGTAATTTTACGTTAACATCGATTTTTTAAAAACCGATGTTAACGATAATACTATCAACGTCGATACTTTCAACATCGGTTCAAAAACCGATGTTGAAAGTCATAAATATCCGATGTAGAAAACATAATTTCTAATAGTGAGGGTCACATTCCACGTTCTATTTTTATTTTATTCCCATTATATTATTTTGGAAAATTTTGTTATTTCTGAAACTGATCTATTTTCCTTCCACATTCAACTCATATCTTAAATAACAAATCACGTACCCATCCTCTATCTCACGTATTCATAACTTCTATCTCACATAAGTTGGTTGAGCTCTGTGATGGACAGACTTTATAAATAGGATATGGTGCTCTCAGTTTTGTATCACCAAACCCGCTTCTTTATTCAGAAAAAATACACCATCTATTCAGAGCAGTAAGGGTCTGGAAGAACAAAACTGCCTTCAGGTTCGTGTATGGCCGCTTCGCGTTCGATTTGCAATGACTGGAGGTACGCTCATAATATTTAGTTTTCGCTATTTGATCTGAATATGTCATTTAAATTAATTTGCATGTTTAGATCAGTGCCATTTACAACATATACTATAATATCATTTAGAGAGCCTATCCATTCTCTCCTATTTCCTCCCCTTCGTCTTCTCTTTCTGCTGCACACCTCTCTCTCTCTCCTTCTCTATTTTTTCTTCACACCCCACATACATGTTTTTATTATTTTTTTAACTTTTAAATTTATTAAAATTTTGTCTAAATATATTTCAATTTAAATTATCTGTTATATGTATATATTATATGTATTCATTATGTAAGTTGTTTAGGTTTTTTTTTTTTATGTTTGTGTGTGTGTATATATATATATATATATATATATATATATATATATATATATATATATATATATATATATATATATATATATATATATATATATATATATATATATATATATATATATATATATATATATATATATATATATATATATATATATATATATATATATATATATATATATATATATATATATATATATATATATATATATATAGTACAATATGTAATCAAATTAATGTTTTTTCAGTTTACATGTTTTTTCTAATTTAAATTTTGAAGTTTTTTATATTTGAGATTTTTTAATAATATGGTTTTTTCGGTTAATGTTTATTAACAACTAACGTTTTTTTACCATAATTTATGTCGTTTACTAATTTAGATTTTAAATGTTATATATATATATATATATATATATATATATATATATAATTTAAAATAATATGCTAATTTTTTTCAAATAGAATATTATTAAAACAATATAACAAAAATATGATTTTGTTTAATAATGAACAACAAAATCATATATAACAGAAATATGAATTAGCTATATATTTTATATTAATCCTTTTTAATAGTCATTGAATTAATAATAATAATAATAATAATATAAATGACGATACATGTTACCTCTATTAATAGCATTAATATTAATTATGATACAAATTAGTATCATAATCAATTAGATTACTATTAGAAAGGTAATTTATATACTACTGTAGATGGTAACTTCAATCGTAAATAATTCAATATATTAGCTAAGAAAAAAAATTAACAAGAAATACTTTGGAAGACTGGGCAGGCTAATGGGTAGCTCATTCCTTAACTAAGAACTCTATTTATTTTCCTGATTCTCATATTTTTCATCTTATATCTCATTGTATTCATGACATTATTGCAATGGAATTAATTTGATTTTGCTGCTGTAAGAAAAAAAAATACTTTGGAAGACTGAATTAAAATTTATCATATTTGCAAGGACTAAAAAAATGTATTAAACCTAAAAGTATGAATTATTTTAATTTTAATTTGTAAAGATATTATACCATTTTATTGTTTATATCACTTTCAATATGATGTTTTGGAAATAACAAATAAAATAAAATAAAAATAAATTGCCTAATAAAAAAACATATCTCTATATTTTATACGCCAACATTCCTCATACGGAACTGATGCCAATTTCTTTCCTGTATTGCAGGAGGTTCAAGCAAGATGTGGGCTAGTATAGGTGGTGGTGTTGGAGGTGTGGTTCTCTTGGGTTTAGGAAACCCAAGAGGGCTCCGAAGAGGTACGTAAAAGTGGAAGTCTTATATAATGTAGTGTTTGGTATTACTTGTTATTATTATTTTTCTAATTAATATCTAACATCCTCCCTTAATTGGAAAATTCTTCTGCACATCAAGTCTTGCTCGCAATCTTCGAAAATCTTCAAATTTGAGAGGCTTGGTGAAAATAACCGCAACTTGATCTTAAGTTTTCACATGAGTCAATTCTACTTCTTTCTTGGTAATGCACTCTCTAATGAAATGATACCTTGTATCTATATGCTTACTTCGTTCATGGAACACCGGATTCTTGGCAAGCTCTTGTGCAGATCTATTATCAACATAGATCTTTGTGCTTTCCTTTTGCAACAACTGAAGTTCCTCCAACAATCTTCTTAGCCAAATGGCATGACATGTGCAAGAAGTCGTTGCAGCTACATACTCGGCTTCACAAGTAGAAAGTGTCACAATGCCTTGCTTCTTAGAACTCCATGTAAAAACACAATCACCCATAAAAAATACAAATTCGGTAGTACTTTTTCTATCATCAACATCTCCGGAAAAATCACTATCACAAAATCCCACAAGCTTATAGTTATTGGAGGGAGAATAAAACAATCCAAAATCAATTGTACCTTTCAAGTAACGAAGAATTCTTTTTGCGGCCTTTAGATGAGGAGAGGTAGGAGCCTCCGTAAAGCGACACACAACTCCCACCGCATATAGAATATCGGGCCTTGTATTGGTTAGATAGCTTAAACTCCCCACAAGACTCTTGAAGACCGTGGAGTCTACCTTCTCTCCTTCATCAAACTTTGATAACTTCAAGCCACCTTCCATAGGTGTGTTCACGGGATTGCAATCAAGCATATTAAATTTCTTCAACACTTCTTTTGTGTAGCTTCCTTGTGAGACAAAGATACCATTCTCTGTTTGCCTCACTTCCATTCCCAAGTAATATGACATGAGTCCCATATCTGTCATATCAAATTCACGAGACATGGACTTCTTGAAGTCTTCAAACAAATTTGGGTTATTGTCCGTTAAGATAAGGTCATCCACATAAAGACAAATAAATAAGACATTACCATTATTAAAAGTTTTAACATAAAGAGCATACTCATTTTGACAACGAACAAACCCATTGTCTTGGAAGTACTTGTCAATGCGAGTATTCGATGCCCTCGGTGCTTGCTTTAGACCATACAACGCCTTGTTCAATTTCAAGATTTTTCTTTCTTGACCTTCGATGAAAAAACCCATTGGTTGTTCAACATAGACATCTTCTTCAAGATAGTCATTTAGAAATGCCGATTTTACATCAAGCTGAAAAATTCTCCACTTCATTTGAGCTGCCAAGGAAATAAGAAGACGAATGGTCTCCATGCAGGCAACTGGTGCAAACACTTCATCATAATCAACTCCATATTGTTGCTTATAACCTTTAGCTACAAGTCTTACTTTGTGTCTCTCAACCTCTCCTTTTGCATTCTTCTTGATTTTGAACACCCATTTGACTCCAATTGCTTCATGACCTTTGGGAAGGCTTGATAACTCCCAAGTGTTGTTCTTCTCAATGGCTTTGATTTCTTCTTCCATGGCTTGTCTCCACCTTTTTTCTTTCATTGCTTCATCAAAGTTTAAGGGTTCACTGTCAACAAAAAGACAAAACAAATCATTTATAACTTCAGTTTCATCATATTATTCTTGAATATTTCTCATTCTTCTTGGCCTTTCACTTGAACTCCCTTCGGAAGATGATGAGGCTTCATTGGTTGAAGGAGTTGGTGAAAGTGCTGGAGTTGAATCATTTGGAGTCAAGGCTTCTTCATCTATTTCTTCAGAGTACGGGAAAAAAATCATAAGTGTCTTCTTTCTCCTCCCAATTCCATGTGCCTTCTTCATAGAACTCGACATCTCGGCTCACAATTGTCTTTCCATTGTTTGGATTGTACAATTTGTAGCCTTTTGAGCTTGCATCATAGCCAATGAACACATGTTTCTCACTCCGATCATCAAGCTTGAATCTTCCTTGGTCGGGTACATGAGCATATGCAATGCTCCCAAATACTCTCAAGTGATCAACTCTTGGCTTCACTCCACTCCATGCTTATTGTGGTGTTTGATCTTTGACATTCTTTGTTGGGGAGCGATTGGACAAATAAACGGCACATGCAACAGCTTCGGCCCAAAATTCCTTTGGCATATTTTTAGCCTTCAACATACATCTAGTCATATTAAGAATAGTTATATTTTTTCTCTCCGCTATCCCATTTTGTTGTGGAGATCTAGGAACCGTTAGAGGGCGACGAATCCCATATTTTTCACAAAATTCATTAAATTCTTTTGATGTGAATTTGCCACCTTTATCGGATCTTAGAGCTTTGATCACATAACCACTCTCCTTTTCCACAAGAGCTTTAAAATTTTTAAAAACTACAAATCCTCAGATTTTTGCTTTAGAAAATAAACCCAAGTCTTTCTACTATAATCATCAATAAAAAGCAAGAAATATTTATTGTTACCACATGAAAGAGGATTGATTGGGCTACACACATGGGTGTAAAAAAGTTGGAGAGGCTCCTTTGCTCTTGAATTAGCTTCTTTTGGAAAACTCCTTCTTGCATGCTTTCCAAGGAGACATGCTTCACACAATTGATTAGGATGGTTGATATAAGGCATCCCTTTCACCATCTTCTCCTCTCCTAAGGATTTTAGTGCTCCAAAATTCAAGTGCCCAAATCTCATATGCCAACACCATGATTCATCTTTTATGCTAGCCTTCAAACATTTTGCTTCATTGGTTTTAATGTTCAAAGTGAACATTCTATTTCTTGACATAAAGACCTTGGCAATCAAATTAGAATTTTGATCTCGAAGCCATAAACAACAATCTTTCATATGAATTTCATACCCCTTTTCAACAAGTTGTCCCAAACTCAAAATATTGCTTTTTAGTTTTGGAACATAGTAAGCATCCGTGATTAATTTGTGAGCACCATCTCTTAAAGAAATTAAAATGGTACCTTTTCCTTGGATTTGCACCTTGGAAGAATCTCCAAAAGAAACATTTCCTTTCACCTTCTCATCAAGTTCCACAAATTTCTCTTTGCATCCACACATGTGATTGCTTGCTCCATTGTCAAGAAACCATAAGCATTTGTCTTCCTTCTCACCATTATTAAGTGATAGTAGTAGTGTTGGCTCTTCAACTTCTTTATCTTCTTTGTCATCAACAAGATTGAACTTCTCTTCAACATTTGTTCTACACTCCCAAGAGTAATGGCCATATTTATGACAATTAAAACATTCAACATTAGATTTATCATACCTCCTTTCATATGCTTTTTCATAATTGTTTCTACCTCTTCCTCTTCCTCTTCCACGATTTCTAGTGGATCGATGGCTCCTCCATTCATTATTGTCAAAATTATCACGATCTCCTCTTCCTCCTCTTCCATGGCCTTGACCACGTCCACGACCACGTCCTCTTCCACGTCCACGTGCTTTTTGACTACTTTCTCCTCCATTTTCTTTCAAAGAAGCTTTGGCTTTGAGGACTTGCTCCAATGGCTCATCATGTCTTCTATTGAACCTTTCTTCATAGGCTTGAAGAGAACCCATCAATTGGTCTACGGTCATTGAGTCTAAATCCTTAGACTCTTCAATAGCACAAACCACATAATCAAATTTAGCGATTAACACTACTACAAAAAGCAGTTTTAACATCGGTTTTCCAAAAAACCGATGTTAATGCATACACGTTAACATCGGTTTTTGAAAAACCGATGTTAACTAATGATGTTAACATCGGTTTTCCAAAAAACCGATGTTAATATAAACTTTTTTTTAATTATTTATATATTTTAAAAAAATCATATATTGCGTTATTAATTATATTTTAATCAAAAAATATAATAATTAAGAAACAATTATAAATTCAAAAGGTAAACATTTAAAAATTAAACTAAATTTTTAAAATGAATTTCGTAATTTTAATTTTATTATAATTTAATCAACAAAATTTGATCAGACTTCGCCATATTTTTTGTCATTTGATTTAGCAAAATTTTTTCTTCACTGCTTAAATGACCAACATACAAATGGAGGTGAAATTTAATATTTTGGTTATTACCAAATGCATTGTGTTAAGAGTAAATAGTGGATGCTACTAAAAAAAAGAGTAAATAGTGTATGTTAATAATTTAATTTTTTACACTAATATTTAATAATAAATTATTATGTACAATTTTTTTTCTCATGTTAGTTATCCTAAAAATTGTAGTAATAATAAATTTTAAATAATGAATGATATAAAAAAATTATATGGTTTCTTTATAGAAATTAAAATCTTGCGTAACTTTTTTTTGTCAAAGATCGATCTACTGCAAATGTCCAAATGTAGTGTGTGACTACTATCCAAGTAAGTGTAGGGTCGGATTGATTAATTTTTTTTATTCGTAAAAATTAAACATAAAAATATATATAAATATTCAACCAAGAAAAGACAAAAAAAAATAATTGTTTAGTCAGATCTCTTTGACCGATAAAATAATTTATTTCAATGGACATATTTCAGAATAAATATAAAATCATTGTTATTTATAAAAAAATTCTAAAAATTAATTTAAGATATGATTCTTGCATAATACTAAATACATGCCGTTAAAAAGATACATATTTTAAAAAATGTGATTATATCCCATGAAAATTAATCAACATTATAATGATTTGCTCAAAAAAATCCAAATTTTTAAAATTATATTGAGCTTTATAGAGTCAAAAACTTTAATTATGATGATTATTTAAAATAGAAAAAATTTACAATTTATTATATAAAAAATAATTGTTAATAATTAAAATGCACTATGCATGATATTGAAAAACATAAGTATCCATGTATTCCTGATTTTTTTTTAATTTTTATTTGAAAACTTTGATTATAGAAAAATAAATCAAATATTAAGTTGTATTTCGATAAATTGTTGGTCCAAATAGTAGTGGGTTAATGTAAGATTTTGGATTTGGATCTGGTAGATGAAAAAAAACATTGTTAAGTAGTTTAAGACCATCACGTCATCCATGATTCCGACCAATAATCATAATAAGTGAATAATAATTATTGTATTATTCATTGATCTAAGGGATTTTAATTAATTTAAAATATTAAATTATCTATATGTTACATAATTATTGATTAGGATCATAGATAATATGATAGTCCGAATCACTTAATAATTTCTTGATTGAGATGGAAGAACATATGAAATCATTTTATTTGAAAAGTCAGGTAATCAAGTTCATATGTAGGATCTTTAAGCATTTTATCTTCAACCATTTTATTTGATTAATCTAGAATATTTCATCTAATTGATTGAGATGATAAAAATTATTTTGGTTATCATCAAATATGTGTCTAAAGCCACTATGAAGCATTGTAACATCATAAAAAAAAAATTTAATCCATATATTCAGTACAAAGAATCATTCATCAAAAAATAAAAAATATGACACAACAATATTCCAATAGAAAAATACAAAGAAACAACACAATAGAATTTGATAGACGACAAAATCACAAGAATCTGATTTTTGTAGAAGTCGTTGGGCCTGTGACTTTTTAATTTTCCTTTTTTTTAATATGTTTGAAATAGAGGTCGTAGAATATGTAGGGATTTCTTTCTTTTTTGAAATAAGTATTATTAAAATAAAAATTGATTTAATTTATTTAATATGATTATTTTAATATTAAGGATAAATATTTATTTACTAATAAAAGGTAAGAAAAATGCAAAAAAGAAAGAAATAAATCATGGATAAACTCACGACTTCAAATTGGAATTAAACAAAAAAAAATGAGGTTGCAAGGGGTTTCATGACTTTGGTGAGGACAATTTTTTTTAAGAAAAGGAAAATTAAGACCATTATAATTTAATTTTTACACCATAGATTTTACTGTGCAAATGTGGTTTACCAATTGTTTAGATTAATAAAGAGAAAAAAATTAAAAGAAATGAAAGAAAACAAATAAAAATTAAAGATAAATATAGTCAAAAAAAGTGTTGTTTAGGCAAATAGAAAAAAAGAAAAATAAGTGGAAATATTAATATTACTTGTTTGAATGAACGTAAAAGAAATAAAAAATAAATAAATAATTATATTAAATTATTTTATATTAATTAAAAAAATATGCAAATATATTTCTAAAACAATTTTTAAAAAATTTACTTTATAAAAAATCATCAGATAAAGGCATCTAATGCACCACAACAGCTCACCCACATTAGTCTTTGTTTTTTATGTCTTTCCCTTTCATATATAATTTTTATTCTCATCATCAATTTTGCTTGGGCACTCCAGCTTTTTATTAGTGGACCATTCACAATGACACAATTACCCCCACTCCATGCATATTTCATTTTTCTATTCTACTGGAAACCAAAAAAACTTGTCAGGCTTTATATTCTTTTGATCCCATCTACTCTAAAGGAATAGAAACTAACGATGAAAGGGAAAATAAATTGACTTCATCACGTGACTAAAGTTTGTTTCTTTTTTTAAATAAAAAATTGCATATTTTTTATTAAATGATTTTATGGAGAAGAATATTGAAGGTGTTCAGAAATTGGCTTTTTGTATTGAATGACATCCTTGCTTCATTACATTAGTGCAAAAAAAATGTAGCTCTCTTTTGCAAGGTATCAGTAGGGGATGTTTGATATTTTCATGAAGTTATGAATACTTTTGGGTTTGACTTTGCATATACACTTTTAAGCATGAAATTAATTATTATCTATTATTTACTCATTTCTTCCAACTTTTCAAGCATTAAGACAATATATTGAACAATGTAATGTTTTACGTTTTTTCTTTGGTTAGTTACTGGATTTGGACTCAGGAAATTTCACTCAAAATTGGAGGGGTATTTTTTACCTTTCACTCAAAATTAACACAATCGAGTGTTAGTGTAGGGGTATTCTTTAGACACTGGACAATAGTTTCACCTCTAGGATTCCCAGCATTTCGATTAAAATTAGGTTTAAATATATTTTTATTTCATTTAAATTGTATTTTCTTTTAATTTAATTTATATAAAAAAATTATTCAACTTCATTTTTTTAAGTTTGTACTTTTCTAATTTTTATTATTATAAGATATTTTGTTTATTTTTAATGCTTATAAGTTTATGTTTTTTAATTTTAATTTTTAAAAACAAGAACTTATGGAAACTATAAAATAAAATCTTAAAAAGATTATAATTAAAAAACGTACAAACTTATAACTTATAAGAATTTATAATAAGCAAAATTTTTTTACAAAAATCAAAACTGAAAAATTACTGACTTACGAAAACTAAACTTATGAATACCAAAAACGAAAAAACGTTAACTTGAACCAAAAATATCATCGTAATGCTATGTTAAAAAATTTAAAAATCTGCTCCTTCCTCTCACTCACTCACTCACTCACTCACTCACTCAGTCACTCACTCTCCCTCGCCCCTAAGGAAAATTTAAAGATTTTTTGTGTTTATAGCATAAATATTTAAAAGAAAAGAAAATTAAAATGCATACACAAAATAATTATTCAAATATTTTTTTAGAGTATCATTTGAAAATGATAAGAAAAAAATATTTTTAAAATTATAAAACAATTTTTATTATTTTATCCATAAATCCAACTCACCCCTAAGGCTGTGTTTGGCAGCATTGAAATAGCCTCGAAATATTTGAAATCAATGGGTTTTATGCTGCAGATTTTCTTCTCTGGAATGCCAAGAAATGCCTAGAAATAAGTACTGTGCTTGCAGTGTTACGTGAATATCCCTTGGTCTCTTGTTTTTCTCTCTTTCCGTGAGGCGCTGCTCTTTGGGTTTGCTTCTTTTTTCATTGGGTAATAACGTATTTTATTATAAATTATTTTTTTTATAATCAACTCAATTTAATTTAAATATTTTTTCCTTCAACTAAACAACTTCTATTTTCTCTATATTTTTCATCTATTTCTTTCTTCTTTTCTTTTCTAACATACTTATTTCATCTCCCTCTATTTCTTCTCCATTTACTGAAATATAAAAAATATAATAATTTTTTAAAATTAAAATAGAGTATAAAAAATATAAAATTTCTCTGCAGTATTATTTTTTTTCTTCTTAAAAACAAACCCAGCTTAAAGAATGAAAGGAAGCAACGCTTTATAAAGAGAGGTATAAGATTGTTTTCTTTTCTTTTAATTTGAAAAAGTGCGGTTGAAGTTAGAAAAAAATGGAGGGGAGCAGGTGAGAATAATATGGTAGGACACATGGAGTTGAGTTCGCGGACGCAAAGTCATAGTTGAAACCGATTAATTCGGGTTCCATGAAGTGACAAAGACTCTCACTCTGACTCCATTACTCTTTTGTTTTGTTTCCTTCCCCACTCTCACTCACTCACTAACCTTCCTTTGTTACCCTTCACTTGCACGTTCAGCACACTATCCTCTTAACAAAACCATTGTTCACACTTCACAGACACAAGAATCCTACACAACAAGGGAAACCAAACCAGGCACATCATTAACGCACGACACAAACAACCTCACTACTCTTCCACCTCAGGGCTCGAGAAGAACCAGGTGTGCCTCATATTTATTTTATCTCATGATTTATGAAATCTATATCCTTCCACTATCTCATGAGGTGTTTTAGTTTAGCCATATTTAATTGGAACATTCAGCTGACTAATGGTGATGACCTTAAGGCACTTGTTGGCTGCACCATTAATAAAAAAGTTTACAAGGGGCCAGTAAAACAATAGTGAAGAAATAGAAATAAAAAGAAGGATATATGCTCCAAGTTTACAAGGGGCCAGTAAAATAATAGTGCAGAACTTGTAAATGTAAATCATTATTATAGAAAGATATATAAACTAGAAAGTGGAAGTGGCAGATGAAAATGCCACTAACATCACGTGTGCTTCACTCCAGCACAAATTCCACCGCCACTGAGAGTTGGCTTTCATTCAGACACATGACATTATATCAATTAAATGTTTTACCTTTTGGGCAAGAAAGCTTAATTATTTTCTGCTAATCACCTTAACCTTTTCTCCCCATTTTCGTAGCCAACAATATACTTCAAATTAGCTCTACTTTGACACTCAATTAGATTATTTTGTCTCTATTATTGCCTTTCTTATCATCTTTATTATGCATAGATTTCTTTATAATATTATATTAGTTGAAGTGAAATTGAATTTTAAGTCTAACATGAAATAATATCATAACTTGACTAAGGTTTTATATTTAAGTTTTATAAAAAAAATATAGTTGAAAGGAAAACTTTTATTAAACGTTAAATGAGTTATCTAGAATAAATAAATTATCTCTTGATTAAAAAAATATAACTAAGAAAAATGATTTTACTAAAAATTATAGTAAGTTTATTTGACAAAAATTAGTCACTAATAAAATTTATAAATAATTCACAATTTATAAATTTATATTTTAAATATATAGAATTTATTATGAAATAATAAAAGATATTTAAATAACAAATTAATACAAAACACAATTAAAAAAAATCTTATAAAAAGGAATAAATAAAATTAAAAAAAGATTTTTATAGTTAAAAATCAAAATCATAATTATTAATTTTTATCATCGAAAAAATCGAACGCAACCTTTCCTTCCATATTTTTTTTGCATTCAACAAACCTTATAATTCCACGTAATTTTAGTGTTTATTTTAAGAATTAGTAATTAGTAATTTCTTTGTCATTGTTATTATTTCTTGATTTGATCTAATAATCAAACTTATAATTCTTGCCTCCTTTGTGCTTTACATTTAAGTTACAAGGATGATTATATATCATACATTCCCCGACCCCTTTTCTTTCTTATGTTTACTAATTTTTAAAAAATTGCCATTTAGTAATGGACAACAAAATGCCAATTTTTAATTGTTTTTTGCGTGAAAATTCTGGTATAGATCAAGGAAAAAACTAATTAACGTAAAGTGCTCTATATGAATGTAAGTGTATATAGGTCTGATTCATTTCAAGTCTTGTGAAAATGTGTTGTCTTTAGGATAATGAAAGAATAGTATTTGTGTCACGTGCATGACTTCATTATTCGTGTTTAGCCATTCCTTATTCTTGGTTTTCAAATTAAGGAAGCTACATATACAAATTGAATGCGTCATAGGCAGGGAAGAGAAGAAAACAACAATCAAGACAAACAAACAAAGGCATGGGAGGAGTAAAAATTTTCCATAGATATATGCCTTCTCTTTTCTTTCTAATAAATAAGCAGAGAGTAATGAGATTTGATTTGTCCAATTAGAGAACACACACAAAACTCAGCGCAGTCGTGTTTGAATCCCCACCTCCCACATCTCTCGTACATATAATCACATATACTCTCTCTTTACTTATTATCTGGTCCTATAGTTGTCTACTCATCTTAATATTTTATATTATATAGTTGTATTCCATATATAATTATTTCTTTACTTAGATTATGTCTTTTCTATGAGTTGGAGACAAAATTAAACTATATGCATAATTGTTCTCACCTCCCACAATGCAGTTTTGTGATCTTGTGAGAGATAATAGAAGTTGTGTGTGTGTGTGTATATATATATATATATATTCGAAAAGAGAAAGAAGTAAGACATTTTTTTGATATAATTTAGAATAAATTGTTCTCGTATCTTCTGAGCGCTTGTTATACTTAATCTTACTCTTTTTTTTATCATACACAAGATTGTCTTATGTAGGTGTTCATTCAGTTATTTCTTTGATTCTTGCTTTCATTTTGGACCGTGCTGCTCATCATCACAGGTACAAATGTTTGTTACCAATGAATATTTTTATTACGTGTTCACTGCCATTAATGACAATTGATATATGCTATACAAATTGTGTTCATGATGAGTGAACCTTAGATTCCCGTTTGAGATTGGATGCAATGATTCTTGCGGACAGTTTGCATTAATCATTGTATTCAATCTTGAATTGTCCGTTTGGACAGTTTGGGGAGACTGATATTTTTATGGTAGATTCATGTGTTAAGGTTAAAATTATTTTGTTTAATTTGATGAAATTTTGGTAATGCATTTCTAGTTGTTCTCTGAGTGCATACTTGATTATTGGAAAATTAATTTTACCGATTTCATGTCGTGTACTTGGAGACCAATGCGAAATGCTGCCAAAATTTTGTCAAATTTAACAAAATAGAATTAACCCTGATGTATGAAGCTACCATAAAAGACGGTCTTGCCGAATGGGATAGGGCCACACCTTTAATAAAAAAGTGAGATTTTCATGCATCGAATAACTTTGAGAGTATGATCGAGTTATTACTTAGATGGATCGAAGTTGGATGAATGAAAGTCGCATCAGCCTAGAATATGAGGAAGGCGTCGAGCAATTCTTACAATTTGCTTCACAAAGAGGTCAACCGGATGAAGATGGAAAATATTATTGTCCTTGCATCAATTGTTTGAACTGAAGACGACAAATACTGGATGACATACGAGAGCATCTGTTGTGTGATGGAATTAAGAGAAATTATACGACGTGGATATGGCATGGTGAAATGACAGACATGCAGAGTGGGCAACAATCCGAACCGTTTGATGTAGAAATGAGAGATCGCTTGGAGGATATGATTCGTGACCTTGGACAAGAGTCTTTCCAGCAAGCACATGCCCCTGTGTATGAAAGATTGCAGGGTGACCAGTTCTACTAGTAATTTACAATTTTCCGCCTTGGTTGTGCATGAAGCGAAAATACATGATGTTGTCTATGATGATATCGGGCCCAAGACAACCAGCAAATGACATTGATGTTTATCTAAGTCCGTTGATTGAAGACCTGAGAAAGTTGTGGGATGAAGGGGTTTTAGTGTTTGATGGGTTTCGCAAGGAGACTTTTCAAATGCGTGCAATGCTTTTTTGTACCATTAATGACTTTCCAGCATACGGGAATCTCAGCGGTTACAGTGTTAAGGGTCATCATGCATGCCCCATCTATGAAGAAGACACAAGCTACATACAACTGAAACATGGTAGAAAAACAGTGTACACTAGACATCGCCGTTTTCTAAAAGCTCATCACCCTTACACAAGATTGAAAAAAACTTTTAATGGAAGTCAAGAGCACGAAATTGCACGGACACCGTTAACTGGTGAGCAGGTCTTCCAGCGGGTTGAACACCTTAATACTGTATTTGGAAAGACCCAAAAGAAGGATAAAAGTAAGAGTTGCATATGGAAGAAGAGGTCCATTTTTTTTGATCTTCTGTACTGGTCTGATCTAGATGTTTGACATTGTATTGATGTTATGCATGTAGAGAAAAATGTATGTGACAGTGTCATTGGGACACTCCTTAACATTCAGGGCAAGACTAAAGATGGTCTAAATACCCGTCAAGATCTAGCTGACATGGGCATACGATCGCAGTTGCATCCAATGTCTGATGATAAAAAAATATACTTGCCTCCAACTTGTCATACTTTATCCAGAAAGGAGAAGATCAGTTTGTGCCAGTGTCTACGCCGGGTTAAAGTCCCACAAGGATACTCTTCAAATATTAAGAGCCTTGTGCAGTTTAAGGAGCTTAAGCTGGTGGGGTTAAAGTCTCATGATTGTCACGTGTTGATGCAACAATTGTTAGCCATGGCCATACGAGACATTTTGCCTAACAAAGTCAGGTTAACCATAACTCGCCTGTGTTTTTTCTTCAATGCCATATGTAGCAAAGTCCTTGATCCGGTCAAGTTTGATGACCTGGAAAACGAGGCTGTAATTATATTGTGCTAGTTGGAGATGTATTTTCCTCCTACTTTCTTTGACATCATGGTCCACTTAATTATTCACCTGGTCAGAGAAATCAAATGTTGTGGTCCTGTTTATCTGCGCTGGATGTACCCGGTTGAGCGCTACATGAAGATCTTAAAAGGGTATACCAAAAATCTACATCGTCCAGAAGCATCTATTGTTGAAAGGTACGTCGCAGAAGAAACCGTTGAATTTTGTTCAGAGTACATTGAAAAGGCTAAACCTGTTGGCCTTCCTGAGTCTCGCCATGACGACAGAGTGGGCGGTAAGAGTTCAAGAGGACTGCATGTTATCACTCCAAGTGTAGAAGATTTGTTACAAGCTCACTTTTATGTGTTGAACAACAGTAATGAAGTTTTGCCATACATAGTTCAGCATGAACGTTTAGTCAAACAAAGTAATCCAAAAATGTCAAAGAACTGGGTCTTGAAAAATCATAATAAGACTTTCTCTGATTGGTTTAAAGATACAATCTTTGCTGACGAAAATGCTTCTGAAACATTAAGAAAGCTAGCTCATGGGCCTAAAAGAAATGTTATAACTTGGCAAGGATATGACATAAACAAGTATTCCTTTTACACAAAATCACAAGACGACAAAAGTACAATGCAAAACAGCGGATTCACCCTAAGGGCTGAATCTCAACACTTTGCAACTGTACATGATGACAATCCATGTGTAGCTTCAATCCCTTACTTTGGCTTCATTGATGAAATATGGGAGCTTAACTATGTCAAATTTACTATTTGTGTTTTCAAATGTAAGTGGGTTGACAGCAAAACCGGTGTGCGGACTGATGATGTAGGATTTACGTTGGTAGATCTAAAGAAACTAGCTTACCAGAATGACCCTTTCATCATGCCAGAACAAGCTAAGCAAGTATTTTATATGCAAGACCCTTGTGATGAAATGTGGTCTGTGGTTCTACACGAGAAAACAATTGGTGTTAATGTAGAAGATGATGATTCATACATGGACACTGATGTTAATCCTTTGTCTACACAAATGACTTCTAACAGCGTCGGAGAAGAAGAAGCTGACGACGCTCATGCTAATCATAATGATCATGATGAAGGAGAATTAATTAACATCGTCTAACGTAATTTTCTAATATAATATTTCATTTCGGTACATTCATTTACATAACTCATACAGTGTTTTTTGATAATATTAACTAACTCAACTTTTTCTCTTTAAAGGACCATGGCCACTTCACCTGTCTCGCCTCCTCCTCCTCTTCCTCCTCCTCTTGCAGACGCATCAGCATCTCCATCTACGTTGAAGCGGACACGCAAGGCGACACGATTACAATCATTGGCCACTAGACCACCTGGGGCAGAAAGACCTGTGGTCAACGTCGATCATGCTACTGGCAAGGCCGACGGTCCCCACAAAAAGAAATTAAGAACATATTTGGGGATTGTCGCTCGTGATAAGAAGGATTTGGGGATTGTCGCTCGACGATCCTGCTACTGGCAAGGCCGACGGACACCTGGAAGGAAGTCCCTACTACTTAGAAGGATTTGATATGGGAGGATATTCAGGTATTTGAGTTTTCTTCATTGATTTTCTTTAATAGTCTAAATTTGTTATTTACTTACAATAAAACCTAATTTATTGTTTGTCAGGCGGAATTTGAAATCCCTGAAGCTTCTGACAGTAGGACAAAGAAGAAAATTATTCAGATTGTCGGCGAGCGCTGGAGGCAGTTTAAATCTGACTTCACTAGAAAATGGGCACTTGGAGCCGACAAGGACGGTGCGGACGACATTGTCTGTGAAAAATATGGCATTAGCAAGGAGAAATGGACCCAGTTTTGTCAGACCCGCAGAGACCCCTCATGGGAGGTATGTACTTTGTCATTTTAGTTGTTTTCTACAACAAAATCACTTCTTATAATTTATTGTAATAATCATTTTCATTAATGTTAAACTTTTGTAAGATGTGCGGAAAAAGACACAGGCCTCCCAGAAGCAAAACACTGCCCCCCACGTATTGTCTCGTGGGGGTTATGAATATTTAGAAGAAAAGCTCATGGCTGAGAAGACAAAGAAAAGACTGGAAGAAGCTGCCCAATCTGGAAGCACTGAGGGCATCATTGACCCTCCATCTCCCATCAGACGCCACGTGAAATGGAAGATGGCCCGCACGAAGAAAACTAGACAGATGACATCTGAGGCAGCAAAAGAAATAGCTGACAGGATTGTAAGTCATTTTTAATTAATAATTGTAATTATCTTTGTGTATTTTGTGAATTCCTTGGACAAATATGTGTTCGGTACAGGATTCTTTGGACGAGCAGGCGTCACAGGGATCGTTCATCCCCCATGGACATCAGGATATCCTGACTGCTGCCATTGGGCGACCAGAGCACCCTGGCCGTGTTCGTGCTATTGGAGCCGGTGTCACCATAAAGCAATACTTTGGATCGGCTTCACGAACATCCCGCAGTTCTTCCTCCATGCCGCCTGAAGACCTAGAACAGCTGACCCAACAAATCAGAGACCAACTGGAGGAGTCAATTACAGAAAAAGTGACTCGAATGATGATGGAATCCTTCAGCCAGATGCAGTCCCAGTTTCAGTCTGAGATGCAATCACAGGGACTTGCACTACCTCCAGAGCCAGAGGTTGGTCCCTCAAGTCCTCGTGTCAGCACAAAGGAGAGTTGTGTTGCTCCCTCAGGGAACAATCCAGGGACGGGTGACTCAGACAAATGCGGACTATATATTGAAGAAAATCATTCCCGCCTGGTTGCCCTAGGAAGACTTTATGAGGGATCCACAACAGTTCACAACATCCCTTTGTTGCATGGCCAAGTCAAGGTTGGTGTTGAAGAGGTTAAAGATGCAGAGGCTCTCGTTCCTGTACCCACTGACGAGGTTACCTTAGTGGGGCAGGCACTTAACACCTTCCTTACTTGGCCAACACATCTTGTGAAGTGTTTATCAGAACAAGTGTTTTACTCTGATTATATGTTTATTTTTTTCAATTAATTTGTTCACTGTAATCAAAACTTGCTAATTAACTATGTTTTATCAACAGACAGCTGTGTCTCCAGCAAAATCTCTAGAAAGCCCGGATGAAGATGTCGACGATCCCCTGTACCTGATGACATTGATCATCCCACAACTATTTTTAAAGCCACTCCAGGTTATGTGGGATGCTACCATATTCGGGGTGTTTAATCAAAACTTCTCGTTCGGTGGTCAATGTCTCAGCATATCTGTTATACAGTTGTGGATTCTGTAAGTCATTTTAGATTACTATTAATTACCAAAGTAATTGTTTTAAATTCATACATAATTAACTTTGACTTAACAACACAGCCATCTGACCGAGACAAGTGTGCGAGCGGAGAATTCTGATGTGTATGGATTCCTCGAGCCACAGTCCATTCAGAGATCTGGGCAATCACAATTTGAATCTGAAAGTTACATCAAGAGTTGGATACAGAGTTCAAAACGAGATGTTTACCTTGGAGCCTATCTGAATGGGTAAGTCAAACACAATAATTGAATTTAAATAATCTATACTACTACAATAACCCATATTCATCTCTACTGCAGCGGACACTGGCAAATGGTCGTCATTCTGCCTAAGGAAAACCTAGTTGTCTGGTTTTGTTCTTTACATAACAGGCCAGACAACTACCTTAAGGGAATAATTAACAGGTCAGTATTGTTTTCAATACATTTTCATTGGCATAACTCAACAACATCAATATTTTAATGTTCCTCATATTTAACACTAGTGCTTTGAAAGGACTTGATGATACTCCACAACCGAAATCGAAGGCTGCTGCTAGGTGGATTGTTGTTAAGGTACGTGATTTAAATAAAAGTTCTACTTATATATATTTTATGTGTGTGTACACTAATTGTAGTTAACGTTTAATTAATATTCAAATTTCATTATGTATTTAGTGTAATAGACAAAAAGGAATCACTGAATGTGGCTACTACTTGATGCACTGGATGTCCACGATAATCTTAGGATCTTTCAGGAATAATTGGGAGACGGTAATTGTTTATTACAAACAAATTTGGTTTTTTTATAATTGTTATTACATTATTAATTTATTTTTTTATTTGATCATGCAGTATTTTAATGAAGTTAGACCATTGGAAGCAGAGAGATTCAAGGCACTTCAAATATAGTGGGCACAGTATTATCTAAAAGTTAGAAATCAAACATAGGATGTTAGGCAACTATGTAACTTTAGGTTATTAGTTTACGTACTTTGCATTACATTTTTTACAATTGTTGTTTCATCTTAACATTGAACAACCTTTGTTGATAGCTAGTTTTTTGCTAAAATCTATTTGAAAACTGAATGCAAATGATATATGTTGTGTGCTGTGTGGTCTGGTTTTAAATTTACAGGTTAAATTTTGGTTTTTTTTGTAAAAACAGAGACATTATTTAAAAAAAATTCCTGAAAACAACATCGATTTTTATAAAAAACTGATGTTAACAAATGTGTTACTATTGACAGTTAACATTGGTTTTTATAAAAAACCGATGTTAACGTGGGTTAACATCGGTTTTTTTAAAAAACCGATGAATAGTAACACATTCGTTAACATCGGTTTTTTTACAGAAAACCGATGTTAACTGTCAACAGTAACACATTCGTTAACATCGATTTTTTGTAAAAACCGATGTTAACTTTCAACATTAATATACATTTTCTGGGTGTAATTCATGTTAGCAACATCGGTTATTTATATAACCGATGTTGGTAATTTTACGTTAACATCGGTTTTTCAAAAACCGATGTTAACGATAATACTATCAACGTCGGTACTTTCAACATCGGTTCAAAAACCGATGTTGAAAGTCATAAATAACCGATGTAGAAAGCATATTTTCTAATAGTGTAAGGAGCGAAGGATCTTTTCCACCACACGAACATCTTCCATATTTTCTCCATAACGCTTCATTTGGTTCACAATAGCCAACACCTTGTTGCCAAAATCTGAGATAGATTCGGATTCCTTCATATGCAATGATTCAAACTCTCTATGTAGTGTTTGTAGGCGCACCTTTTTTACCTGATCAACACCTTCAAGGGAGGTTTTCAAAATCTCCCATGCTTCTTTGAATGTGGTTGCATTTGACACCAACTCGAACATAGCTTCATCCAAACCTTGATGAATGAAAGTAAGTGCTTGTTGATCCTTCTTCTTCGACTTCAACAAAGTCTCCTTCTCATTTGGTGACAAAATAGCCTCATTTTGAGGTTGGGTATAACCTTTCTCTACAATCTCCCATGCATCTTGAGAACCTAACAAGGCTTTCATGCGACGACACCAATTATCATAATTCTCTTTGGTAAGACGAGGGAATTGAAACATACTCAAGCCATTGCTTGTCATATCTCAACTCACAAAGTGTTTCTCTCTCAACACTCTAGAACTCAAGCTCTGATGCCACTTTGTTGGAAGAAGAAGAAGATTTTATTTCATTTGTTGATGATAGAAAAAGTACTACCGGATTTGTATTTTTTATGGATGATTGTGTTTTTACATGGAGTTCTAAGAACCAAGGCATTGTGACACTTTCTACTTGTGAAGCCGAGTATGTAACTGCAACTTTTTGCACATGTCATGCCATTTGACTAAGAAGATTGTTGGAGGAACTTCAGTTGTTGCAAAAGGAAAGCACAAAGATCTATGTTGATAATAGATCTGCACAAGAGCTTGCCAAGAATCTGGTGTTCCATGAACGAAGTAAGCATATAGATACAAGGTATCATTTCATTAGAGAGTGCATTACCAAGAAAGAAGTAGAATTGACTCATGTGAAAACTCAAGATCAAGTTGCGGATACTTTCACCAAGCCTCTCAAATTTGAAGATTTTCGAAGATTGCGAGCAAGACTTGGTGTGCAGAAGAATTTTCCAATTAAGGGAGGATGTTAGATATTAATTAGAAAAATAATAATAACAAGTTTTATGAGCCTTAAATTGTGAAAGATGAAAGTTGTAAAGTTGTAAGTTACAAAGTCTTGAATAAGCAAATTATGTGAGTAGTCACTCTATTCTAGTATAAATAGAGAATCATACTCTTGTATTTGGAGTGACAAATGAAATAAAATCTTTTTCTTCTTCCAACATTAATTAGTTCATGTGGTTTGAATTTTTAATGCTTTCCAAATCGGGAAAAATATGATAAATAGTACGAAAAAGATTTGCCAGAAATAATCGGTATGTGTAAAATATACAATTTTGTGGGGGTCAAGTAATTTTTCAGAAATCAAAATATTTTGTGGCGGTTTGCAGTTATCACCAGAAAACAAAACGCTAGGAAAGATAAATTTTTTTACTATTCGCAGCATTTGTTCTTCAACATTTGTTTTGCATCCAGTATTTAACTCCATGATTATATATTTTCTTTTATAATTTGTTTCCTAATTTCATTCATGATTGTTTTTTTATTATTTTGTGTATATATAGTAATTATATTTTTTTGGAAACAACGCTATGATATAATTTTAGGCACGACAAGTGGACTAGCATACCTACATGAGGATTTCCACGTGTCCATTATACACAGAGATATTAAGACTGCTGTTATTCTTCTGGATAATGATCTTCAACTAAAAATTGCAGATTTTAGGAATTGTTGGTTTTCTCAAGACATTTTACCATAGAATAATATGAGACCATTTCATTTAATTAACAGGCATGGAAACTGTACGAGAGAGGCATTCACTTGGAGCTAGTGGACAAGGACATGGACCCTAATGAGTACGATGCAGAAAAAGTGAAGAAAATCATAGAAATTGCTTTGTTGTGCACTCAAGCATCAGCTGCATCGAGGCCAACAGTGTCTACTCAAAAGCAAGAGCTTACTTGAAAACCTTGGACTAACTATGCCTGTGTTTGTTGAAACAAATATGAAGACTCGGGAAGGCATGAACTCTAGCTCAACCACTGGTTCTTCATCTAATGCTACTGCTTCCATTTCTGTTCTATCAGCCAGATGATTGTGTGAGCAATGCAGTTATAGGTAAAATTGCTTTTCTTATTCCAGTTGTTTATCAATCATATCTTAAAAGTAGAAAGTATGTTGAGAAGTAGGGACTACTGTGATGTTGTTGATTTATTAGTAGAGTATAAAAATTAAGATTGTTTTGTCAAAGTGCATGGCTATATATTTTCTAGTTTGATAGTTTCTTCATTCCATTTCAAGATATGCAAGTGTAAGTAAAATTTCGAATCCGGCCCGTGTTGTAAGTACGGGTGAAAAATGCATGAGATTTGATCACTACTTATTAGATTGATGATACTTAATTAGTCCGTTATGTTAAAAATAAAGATTTAAATTTGACACTAAATTGTGGGATAATTTATCTAATCTATCTTGATAATATTCTTTTAAAATAAAAAAACCTATCTTGATAATCTCTTTTCGGCCATCTTACACTCTGTAAAGGAAGAAAAATAGGTAAGTACAAAAGAAAAAAAATATGGAAATAGGATGGAAATAAGACTTATTTGATTCAAGAGAAATAGAGTGCAAATAAAATTATAAGCTTGTTTAGTTTGAAAAATAAAGAGAAACTAAATAGACTGTAAATAAACTTAAAAAGAAGTGTTTATGTAAAAAAATGATTTTTTAAGAAGCTGATAGAAGTTTCTTCTTAAAAGAAGCTTAAATAATTATTAATTTAGGCCTATATTTATTTAGGTTTCTCAATTTTTGAAAGTTTTAAATTCTTCTTATATTTTTTTTAAATGCTTCAATGTGATTCTTTTTGTGCGTCCAATTGAGGTTGATGGCATTAAGTTGCAAATTTTGATAGAAAAATACCACATATATGGAAGCTTTTTTTTTTTTAAGAAAAAAATAAACAATCAAGTTGATACACTTTTTTTTTGAAAGAGCTAATTGAAGATTTTGAAAATAGAGGAACCTAATTCAACATTCTAAATAAATAAAGTGACAAAATTAACCATTAAGCCTAAAAGGGTAAAAAAAAACATTTTTTTTTTTTAAAAAAGGTTTAGACAAATACATCGAAAGAATAAAAAACTTCTTATTTTATTAAAGAAGAAATTTTTCTTAAAATAAATAAACAAGCAGGCACGTAATCAATTATATGGACCTCCAAATTACCCTTTTAGTTTATAAAATTGATTATATATACAGAAATTTTATTGGATTAAATCGACTTCAAAAGATTATTATAAATTTGGTTATACTAAAAATTTAATGGATTATATGGACTCCAAATAGCATGCATTTTGATGGAAGTTTAGAAATTAGATTGTGTTGATAATCTAATTAACAATTATTTATGTTACTGCATAACGAAATATATCCGCATGTCCACATCTAAATATATCAAATTAAATCCAATCATTTCAAACCTTTGACTTCGCAGTAAAGCAATGGTGAGGTAAGATGGTAAAGCAACGATAACACTGCAAATATCATCTTCTTCCTCTGAGTTTTGAGATGATTCTCCTATGCATTGAAATGGGGGCTTAAGGATTGATGAGAGAGGGGAAAGAATTCATGAGTTCGAACTTCTTCCCTTTTTTCTTCTCCCTAATATTTTAACCAAAACTAATAATTAACATTAACCCATTAAAAATATTTTATTTAAAAAAACTTCTCCTTTTCCACCGCACTAAACGAGCTTGTTAGCCTAACTTTCCTTCTCTACTCTCTTCCTTTCCTTTCCAGCCTATTTTTCACTTACCAAACAGACTGTTAATAAAGACTTACAAATCCTAACCTACACAGGCTAAAAAAAAGGGTTGGATGGGACTGCACAAGAATAAGTCCATAGTCTTGGGTGGTGTTTAAGTTGAACGCGATGACTAGAGGAGTCTCCAAACGTCGTGGATGACAAGGAGAAGGTTTCAAGGTCTGACATTTTGAAGAAGAATGTGTGTCATAACACGTATGAGTGATAAATAAAAACAAGTTAATCCATCGGTGGAAATGGGTTATGAAAAACAACTATAGGTAGAAATAGGCCGAATGGTCTAGCGTGCCTTAGGCCTCACCTATCCTATTTATTAAAAAGGTCAAGCTTAGGTTTTTATTTATTATTAGATGATATTTTTTTACTGTTAATATCTTCTTATAAAAGGTCCTCAGATATGACTTTAGTTGTGTCAAGGGTTTTCATGTAATTTTAATTAAGTCGTTAAAACTTAAGAGTACTTTTTTGCTTAAGAGATACATTCGCTTTTAAAGAAGTTTCTCTTTATATTATAACACAACAAGAAAAAGGATAAATGGCCATCAGATTTAGTGACTGAAATTTGTTCATCGCTATTAGCGATAGATTTAATAAAGAATTAGCCGTTTGTCCCCATCATCAATTGTCTACCAATTTTGATGGGATTGATTATGACAGTGGAGGACCTTGAGTAATGATACTCAGAACAACAACATAGACGAGATAGCAAATAACTCTTGATTATTTTCTTTAATTTTGTATTATTTTCAATTATTTTTCCTTTTAGTTGCAATACAAATTTCCATTAAAATATTTACCGGCAATAAACTTTTATTGTACAGTTTATATAGCATTGTATTAAGATACACTTTTATTTAGTTGATTATATAGTATATTTTTTTGAGTTTGATTGTGAGTTGTGACCAAATTTTTTTTTATAGTTGAAAATCATTAGGCACGTAAAAAAATCAAAGTTGTGAAATTTGGTTCGATCATTGATCCGGTCGAGATAGCGAGTAAATGATCTAACCGATGACTCAGTAATTGATCTGATTTAACCTGATATATATATTTAAAAATTTAAAATTATATATGTTGAATGAAAAATTTATATGCTTAAAAAATAATATAATTCCTAAAGAAATTGTTAGAAATTCATCTTGACAAAAACACTACTAGAAAAGCTATTATTTACGTCGTTGATTCTAAATCGGTAGTAGAAAACCGTCTTAGAAAGGCTCACGGTGGCATTTTTGTAATAAACTCAAATGTTACGACCACGTTTGCGTAAAACCGCCTTTGAAGAGTTTACGAGATGGCAGAATGGTAATTTTTTACTAGGGTACAAAGACGGTTATGTCCTAAAGACCGTCTTTGTTTTCTTAGTCGCGTATTGACTACTACCAAGAAGCCCTAGCATTTTCGCGCTCCCATGACTTTCATGCGAACCTAGCTACCTCCCTCATTTTCTTTCGTCCCAACCTAGCTCCCTCATCCCCACTGTTATCTAGCTTTCGTGCTGCCGTGTCCCATGCCTGTTGTTTGAGTGCCATTGAAGGTCCCCCGCATCGTCTCCCCATAATAGGTTTTATACATGGTGGGCTAATTTCAGGTCAGAGGAGGTGTTCATGTTTAGGTGTCATAATTTTATTTTAATTTTGTGCATTTTTAGTGGTGTTGTGTGAAAATGCTCTGCTCTTGGTTTTTGATTTGTTTTTCCTGTGGTTCAGTTTGGGTAGCTTCATGTTTGATTGTGTTGGTTAGAATGCAAGTTATCAAGGCCAAAAAGACAAGGCTTGGGCGTGCCCAGAAGACCAATATATGCTCATTATTCTACTGCATTGGAACTCTAGTTGTGTTAACCGATGATTACTTGTTGTATGCTAGACCATTGGATTGCGCCTTGCTGGTATTTTCTCTTCTTTCCCTTTCATGATTTTTTATTTAATATTTAATCGTGTGGACTGTATGGTTTATGCAATGCTGGACCATTTTTTGTTTCTTTTCTGGGAACGGGTGTAGTTCTAACAAGGTACATGCTATCCTGTACATTCTTTGTTTGGGGTTTCTTCATTGTACATATAATTGTTGTTTGAAAATTGAAGCATATGTTTGTGTGATTAATTTAATAATTTTTCAATTTTAAAAGTGAATAAAGACCATGCGCTATGGCAATGATTCATTATCTATCAGCAACAAAGATTCAAACAAAAATTTCACCCAAAAAATATCATCCTCAGAATTTCTAATAGCTTCTAAATTATTAGGCTATTAGTTGGTGTTCATATCTTTGTTGCAACAATGAGAAAATCAGATTAGGTTCCCAAAACTAACATCCACGACAACTTCATTGGCACTGAAGATGTTTTTGCATTAAAAAAAAAAACTTTTAAGTGATTTTTTTTTTTCAACTTAATAAAAGCAGAGCAGTAAGAATCCAAACACATACCTCAGCTTCATCCTTGGTCATTCCCTCTTTCCAGGCTTGGTCAAAGAAACCATACAAGTAACTGGAGCCAGATCCTGCAAAAGAAAAATCAAGTAAACCATAGCTTTGCAAACAAAAGCCATGCATCCCAAGGAAAATGCTAATTATAAATTTAGAAATAACAATGAACACAATAGAAAACCCATGCCCACATTTGCAACAAGTAATTGATATCAAGGGAATAACATGGGCAATTGATACAGAAAATATATGTATATAGGGATACTCACATGTTTAGTTGAACATGAATACATAAATAATAATAATAAAATTGTACTTCAACACATTTTTAACAGTGAAATACCTCCGATAGCAAAAGGTTGTTGTACTATTGTTCCACCCAGAGGAACTCCATAAATTTGTCCACCTTCATATTTATCCCATCCACCAACAATTAACCCAGTCTCTAAGAAATTCTGCCAATGAAAGTAAATGTACAGCAAAGCCATAAATATTTGAGAGAGAAAGAGCAAAAGTAGGAGTATCCATCAGGCTAACACAATAGTGGATCATTCGGTAATATTTGGAATTAGAATACTTAGTTTTCCTATATCATTTAATGTCTAAGTCTAATCTAAAGATTGAAAATGGTTAGCAGCAATGATAGCTATGTAACAAAATTGTGTCAGTATCAATTCGATTCAATTCGAGGTGCATTAATCTATTGTCAATACTTTTTAAATAGTCTACCAATATTTCCCAATGAAAACAGGTAAACAGAACAATAATTAACTTGCCTGCTTTTGCCCTATTCAGATACCCACAGGCCCAGCTTGTTGAAGTGAATGCACATTGTTTGTTCAGTAAATGGTTCTCTGAAAGTGGCAAGCTGGTATGTATACATGCTTTTATGTTTCTCACTCTTTCTTGCTGTAATGGATTTGGTTGTTGAAGTGAATGCACATTGTTTGCTTATTGTTTGTTCAGTAAATTAGTTCATGTCATCCCCATCTGGACACTTAAACACATACAAAATTATTTCCTTTTTATCCCTTTGTAAGATTCCAACAAATTTTGACTTTCCTAATAGATTTTGACTTGGGTAATTTAGAATGCACAGAGAATTATGTGGTTTATTTAGTATAGTCAGAGTTGAGAATATAAATGCAATGTATATTAGTTCGCATGTGAAAAAAGGTGTGTAAGGTTGCCCTACTATTTCTTTGTTTGTATTCATTTTGTGTTGATACCACACTGTATTAGTGCCTTACTTAAAAGTGGAATCAGACAAATTATCTGTAGTTTCCTGGAAGTGAATGACCATTGACTTGCATAACATTATGTAAAAATGACCACACTGATGTTGCTTCTGAAATAAAATAAAATAAAATTTCTTTCAAAAATATTGTTTAAATGTAAAAATGTTAACTCAGTTTAAATATAAAGACATCAAAAGATATGATGAAGATGTAGTAAACACATGCATGAGAATCATAAAGAAAACCAAGACAACACACACAAATTTATATTAGTTCATCCATAAATCTTGGAGGCATCTCTAGTTCCTATAACTGTATGATTTTCATTAACATAGACACCAAATACAATGTACTGTATCTCCTCAAACATCCTTAACCTTTCCAGGATTCTTCTTCAGCCTTTACAGGCACCACCAGTATTTTAAACCTCTGTAGGTTTCACTACTCAATATTCTTCTAGCCTCTACATGGCCTTCACTATTGTTTTCTAACCTCTGCTAGCTTTCCACTAGTATGAGTGCTTACCTGTATAGGCCGTCACCATTATTGTGTAAGCCTCTACAGGCTTTTCACCCGTATTCTCAGTCTATGTAGGCTCCACTCAACCCAAGTACTATTTCACTAGTCTTTCGAAGCTTATTGTCCACCCTAACATCAACCTTGTTTTGTTCACAACCAACTCCAACAAGAGCAATCCCCAGATTGCTCTTCTGAGTTTTGGAATCACAAGGTTCAATATAAGGACAAACTCCTTTAACATCTCTTAGGATAATTTGTTCAGTGTGGATCCGCTTATAAAGGTGTTTATAAACGCTCTATAGTGTGTGAAGAATTTGCCTCTAATCCTATATTATTTTGGCTAACAAAGACTTGTATCAAAACTTAGATGTTTTCTCTATTCAATTCAAGCTCTTTTCATCATACCCTGTATATTTTATTTCCCTTCCTTATAATGAAGTTTAACAAGTCGAGGCCATTTTAAATCCTTGAGGTATCCGTTTGTAGTAGATGGAAAAGATTAGAAGTGAAGTCGTTGAAAGTGTGAGTGGTCCCTTTCACATTGCTGGTTGTTGGCTGTCTCTGCTGTATTTAATGTTGTTTCTGAACTTTTTGTGTTGACACCTCTACTTGCCTAAGCAATCTTATGATATGGATTAATCTAACTACAATTATATAACTCTATAACAAGTTATCTCTAAGTAATATACGACTATAATATCAATGCTCAAATGTCGAAGTAATTAATCAATGTACCTTTACAATTATGATGAATACAGTTTCATCCAGAAAGAAGCTGTAGGACATTGTGAACAACACAAATATTAAGATAGTAGAAATTTGAAAAATAAAAGTAACTTCATTGAAGTAAATAACTCTAGAAGCAACACTTTCCTTCTACACCAGGATCTGGATCACCAACCAGTTTCCACTATTTGGAACTGATTTATTTAAAGGAAAAAAGGGAAGAAATTTTAGTCCCTTCAATTTCCTTTGTTTCTCCTCCAAACTTACAAACGAAATAAGATATTTTGATTTCCCTCCCCTCCTACCAAACAGTGGTAGGTCTCTTGCACAATGCCCTTCATAAATTGATTACTAAAATTATTTCTCCAATAAACATGGAATCTAGAAAAAGATGCCTTCCTAGGGGTAAAAAGTAAAAACAAATATTGACAGCAACAGGGAAAAAAGAGAAGGGGCAGAGAGTGTCTATAAGATACACTTTGATAGCAGAAAGCCAAAAGCATTTAACTATACCAATCAAGAAAGAGGATTGAAAAAGTAAGCACAGATAGAAATAGTAAAAGAAATGTCCTGCTGCTATTCCTCTGAATGGCTCGTGAGAGTTCTATGTTACCAAGCTCAACATTCTTAGTAGCTTCAACAGCTTGTAAAAGGCAGCAGAAGAACTATTATATTTCTTGGAAATTGGAAATGCAACTATTTGTGCAGATTAAACATTTTGTACAATACAATGTTGAAACCTGTGAAAATATATACCTTCATAGTATGAATTGCTAATACATAGAGTATGGATATTAGGATTTTTAGGTGATTAAAATACAGATTATTTATTTTTAGGATCACTGGGTTATCAAGTGTCTAATGTATATACTAAGTTATTTGATCATAAATTTTCATAAATGATAAATTTGTTAATTTTTTTAATAATTATCTTAAAAAATTATATTAAAAATAATTTCTGGTTTTTTTGATAATGATAATAATTTGTTTTACACTTAACGATATTTGTTCTTAAAAATTTTAATAAAGAAAATACTCGAGTAACATTTTAAATCATTTTTAATATTTTATTCA
The DNA here is from genome assembly GCF_000004515.6 of Glycine max. Taxonomy (NCBI): domain Eukaryota; kingdom Viridiplantae; phylum Streptophyta; class Magnoliopsida; order Fabales; family Fabaceae; genus Glycine; species Glycine max. The sequence goes on from NC_038247.2 coordinate 34,202,851, forward strand.
TAATGTATTTTGCTTTTTTATGCTAACAATATTATCATATAATGTATTTTTTTTATAAATATGAGCAATATAACAAGTTAAATAGAAGTTTTATATAAATATATAAAAAAATATTTTTTTTATTTTTATAATTGTTTTACGTGCTAAATTATTTTACTGTGATGAAATAGTATTTTTCATAAAATAAATAGAAGTTAGTGAAGTTTAGCATTGATAGTCAATTTTTTAAAATAATATTTATAGATATTAAGGTTTATTTAGTTATTAAAATTTAAAAGTAATTATTCGGAATATATTATCTAAGCAACTACTACTAAAAATTATTAAAAAAAAATATTTTTTTTCCTAAAAATCATTTACTAGCAAGTAGCAACTTTGAGGTAATTGAGAAGTTACCAATAGTTTTATTATTGGTAGATTACCGTAAAGTAAGTGTTATTTTAATTATTTTTTAAAGATAAATACTAACCAGTATTCTTGAATATTAGTTAAAGAATTAAAAAAATATATTTTAAGTGAAATGTGTAAAGTAATTTTTTCTTTTAGTTCTTTAGCAAATGTAAGAAAGGGACATGTTAGTGAAATCCTTTTTTTTTTATGTACTTCTTTAAATGCCTAACTTTTGGAATGTGTAAAAATTGTCTATTTATCTCATAAATGTGAGAACTGTATAAAATTGAATATGTGTGAGTGTGAGAGATCCTTCCTTCTCACGGTTTTCTCCCTCTTTTCAGTTTCATCCTCATTTGAATTCATTAGTACGTAGCCTAGCCTATCCTATCCTAATTCCTAGCTTCTTTGGTACAGCACAATAGAAACAACTGTCATATTCATATATCTACTGATGAAGTAAAAGGCAATTGTAATAAGTATCAACACATGAACCTATTATTTGATTATTTTTTTTCTTCTACTTCTTAGTTATTTTTTTCCCATACCTAACAGAACAAACAAGTATAGCACTTGTAAATGAAATTTAGTTATTCAGATTTCAGATGGATTTAAAAATCCAAAGTTGATGAAAGAGGTGACAATGTTTGGGAATTAGGGGTGGTTTAGGGGTCACAATGATGAGAGGACCCGTTATTAATTTCACACCACACCTACTGAATTTGAGTTGATAGGCACTGCCAACGTTGCTTGTGTTGCTAAATTGAGGCTTGAGGAAATTTGGATCTGAACTTAAAATTTTGGCTTTGTATTGTTAACTCATCTCATAATGTGGCTTTGTGTTTCATTTTTATTTGTTACAAAACTGTACTCCTAGTGTGGTTGTAAATTATTTTTATGTTTTTAGGTTGTACTGTCAAACGTTGCGTAGTCTGTTGAGGATAGAAGTAGACAGGTAGTTGCTGGACTGAAGTTACAATCATCCATTCATCTGCAGTGTCACCGCAAGCAAAGGTTTAGTTAGTAGCCTATTTCGAGGTATGTATGTGATTCTGAAACTTATGTCCTCATTTATTACGTTGTTGCTTGATATGTAGCCTAGAGATTCCTAAATATTAGCAGTTAGTTACTAGTTAGAGAGTATGGAAAGACGGGTATAGCTTAAATAGGTGGTTAAATAGGGAGTGGGATTCAGCTTTGTTAGAAAAGGGTGTAGTGGCTTGGTTGTAAATAGGCGATATATATATAAACTTTACAACAGAAAACAAACACTTTGTTCTCCGGACACAATGATTCAAATTTAGTTAAAAATAACACAACATAGTTAACTTTTAAGTGAAAATGAAGTAAAAAAATGTTTTCCTGAATGGGGTAGGGTCACACCTTTGGTTTAATAAAAGAGAGGTTCACATGCATATCGAATAATGTATGTCGCCTGACAGTACAACAAAGATGGATCGGCGTTGGATGAAAACAGCACGCATAACTGAAGAGTACGAAAATGGGGTTGAAGGTTTCTTAAAATTTGCTAAAGATAATGCATCAGACAATGGTGGACTATACTTTTGTCCTTGTGTTAAATGTTTGAATGGGCAACGACAATGTTTGGATGACATTAGAACACACCTTATCTGTGATGGTATCTGTCCTACTTATACAAAATGGATATGGCATGGTGAGTTACCAGAAATGTCATCAACCCCTCCAACTGATGAACAAGTCAGTGATCAAATAGAAGACATGCTACGTAATCTTGGACAAGAGGGTTTTAGGAAAGCAAATGCACCGTATTATGACACCTTAGATAATGATTCAAAGATTCCATTGTTTATTGGATGCACTAAGTACACACGGTTATCAGGGGTGTTAGCTCTGGTCAATTTGAAAGCAAGATTTGGGTGGAGTGACAAAAGCTTCAATGAATTACTGTTGTTATTGAAGAATATGCTTCTAGGAGATAACACGTTACCAAAGACTCATTACGAGGCAAAGAAGATATTATGTCCTGTTGGAATGGAATACCAAAAAATACATGCTTGCCGTAATGAATGCATTTTGTATAGACATGAGTTTGCTGAATTGTGCAACTACCCTACATGTGGGGTGTCACGCTACAAAGTGGGTTCTGGCGCTTCCAGTGAAGCTGGATCCACATACATTGATCGGCCAGCAAAAGTGTGTTGGTATCTTCCAGTAATACCAAGGTTTAAGCGATTGTTTGCTAATGCAGAAGATGCGAAGAACCTAACATGGCATGCTGATGGTAGGACCAAAGATGGATTGCTCCGTCATCCTGCTGATTCTCCTCAGTGGAAGAAAGTTGATCAGTTGTATCCAGTGTTTGCCAAAGATCCCAGAAACCTAAGGGTTGGTCTCACATTGGATGGAATGAATCCATTTCGAAGCTTAAGTTGCAATCATAGTTTGTGGCCTGTTTTGTTGATCATTTACAACCTGCCTCCTTGGTTGTGCATCAAGCAGAAGTACATAATGATGTCTATGATGATAGCCGGTCCAAGACAACCAGGAAATGACATTGATGTGTATCTTTCTCCCTTGATTGAAGACCTGACAAAATTGTGGGTAGAAGGGGTTGATGTGTATGATGGGAATGCTCATGAGTCCTTCAGGTTGCGAGCTATGATTTTCTGCACAAATAATGACTTTCCAGCATATGGGAATTTGAGTGGATATAGTGTGAAAGGCCACCTTGCTTGTCCCATTTGTGAGAAAGACACAACTTACCTCCAATTAAAGCATGGCAAAAAAACTGTATATAGAAGACACCGTAGATTTTTACAACCTTTTCACCCATACAGGCGACTGAAGAAAGCGTTTGATGACAGTGCACCAATTCCTTTGTCAGGTGTTGAAGTTTTTGATCGTGTGAAGAACATTTGCAATATATATGGGAAGACACAAAAGAAAGATGGTGCTCCCAAAAACATTTGGAAGAAAAGGTCCATCTTCTTTGATCTTCCATACTGGTGCAACTTAGATGAGAGACATTGTTTAGATGTGATGCATGTTGAAAAAAATGTATGTGACAGTTTGGTTGGCACACTGCTTAACATTAAAGGGAAGACAAAAGATGGTTTGAAATGTCGTCAAGATTTAGTGGAAATGGGAGTACGATACCAGTTGCATCCTGTGTCAAAAGGTCTTCGAACGTATTTGCCGCCCGCATGTCATACGATGTCAACGTATGAGAAAAAAAGTTTTTGTCATTGTCTGAAAAATGTCAAAGTCCCACAAGGATACTCTTCAAATATCAAAAGCCTTGTATCAGTGGATGAAATGAATTTTGTGGGGTTGAAGTCCCATGATTGTCACGTTTTGATGCAACGATTATTGCCTGTTGCCATTCGTGGAATATTGCCTGACAAAGTTAGGGTTGCAATAACTCGATTGTGTTTTTTCTTTAATGCAATCTGTAGCAAAGTGATTGACCCTAAACAGTTGGATGATTTGGAAAATGAGGCTGCCATTATCATTTGTCAATTGGAGATGTACTTTCCCCCAACTTTTTTTGACATAATGATTCACTTGTTCATCTTGTTCGAGAAATATGTTTATGTGGGCCTGTATATTTGCGGTGGATGTATCCGGTTGAGCGGTACATGAAGGTGTTGAAAAGTTACACGAAGAATCAATATAGGCCAGAAGCAAGCATTGTTGAAAGGTACGTGGCAAAAGAAGCTATTGAGTGTTGCTCAACTTACATCGAAGATGCATCACCTGTTGGTATTCCTGAAAGTCGTCATGAAGCTACACGACAAGGTAGGGGCACGCGAGGATTCAATGTTGTAACCATGGATCGTCAGAAACTATCACAAGCGCATTGGTATGTACTTAACAACACAGCTGAGGTAATACCATACATAGATGCTCACAAAGAATATGTGGCAGCTTCTCACCCAAACATGAATATGATGACGGTGTTGCAGGAACACAATAGAAGTTTCATTAATTGGTTTAGAAATACAATATTTGCTAGCGACAGTGCTTCTAAGACATTATCATTACTAGCTGTTGGGCCGAATCTTAATGTCCTCAGTTGGAAGGGTTATGACATCAACAATTATTCCTTCTACACAAAGTCACAAGATGATAAAAGTACCGTGCAAAATAGTGGGGTCATGATTGATGCTCATTCAGACCACTTTAGTCGTGCATCGGATAACAATCCTATTTGAGCTTCCATGGCTTATTATGGAGTCATAACCGATATCTGGGAGCTAGACTATGGTGAATTTAGAGTGCCTGTTTTCAAGTGCCAATGGGTTAATGGAAATGTCGGAGTCCGTTAAGACAAATTGGGTTTTACTTTGGTTGACCTTCAAAGGATTGGTTACAAGGATGAGCCTTTCATCATGGCAGCACAAGCAAGACAAGTGTTTTATGTTGAAGATCCTAGTGACTCAACATGGTCAATTGTACTTCAAGGGAAAACAAGTGGTATCCCTGCCAATACTGACCAGGCAACCCTTGATGTTAACGAAATCCCTACGTTTGCACAACAAATGCCTTCGATAAATGCTGAAAATGACGACGATGATGTGTATGCAAATCGTATCAATCATGATGAAGGTTTATGGGAAAATATGACAACTTAGATGCGGTAAATAAGACAATAATGTTAAACTTGTCAATAGTCATTTTCTATTTAATGTTTCTTCTCTTTCATTACACTTTCATACTTACATGTTGTTCTAATCTAACATTTGGTTTCTTAATATTATTGCAGGACCCATGGCAACACCCTCGACTCCACCTCCTACATCCCCTCCACCTGCTGATTCACCAAGCACAATCTCAAAACCGAAGACTCGACAAGCAACCAGGTTGAGGAAATTGACTGCAAGAACCTTGGATCAACCACGACCAATTGTCAATGTCAACCCCATTACTGGTCGAGGTTTTGGTCCGGAAAAAGATAAATTTCACAGTTACTTGGGGGTAGTGGCACGGGAGAAAATCCCTATTGTGCATTCATCTTGGAAAGTTGTCCTAGAATCACTTAAAAATATTGTATGGAATGACATTTTGGTAAGCGCACTTAAATTAAAACTTTGATTTCATTTGTGTCTCCTTTAGGCCAAATTGTCATTTTTATCATTAGTGTATGACAAACTATTTGTTATTTCAGGGAAAATTTGACATCCCGGAAGGAACTGCTGCCAAGAAGAAGGTCATGTCTACTGTTGCGACTAGATGGAGGCAATTTAAGTCCTCCCTGACCAGTAGATATATATATGCTGAGAAACATGGTGAAGATAACCCTGATGCAACTTCTAAGTATGGTATGGAGCAACAAACATAGGAGCAATTTGCAAAGAGTCGACAGACCCCAACTTGGCAGGTTTGAATTGACTTGATATTTCACAAGTTTTGTTACTTAAATTTTGTTAACATTATAACACAATGCATTGTTTTTGTTACTTCGAACAAGGAATTCGGAAAAAAGCACAGGAGATCGAAAAATTCAATGACTCCCCCTATTTATTGTCTTGTGGAGGGTATGAACTTATGGAAAAAAAAATTGATGGAAGAAAAAATGAAGACAAGACAAAGGCAAGCTGAGTGTACAGAAAATACACCGATGATAGTAGACCTTCCATCCCCAATTGCAAGACATGTTAAGTGGAAGATGGCTAGAACAAACAAATATGGCAAAATGACATCTGCAGCAGCTCAACAAATCTCTGACAAAATTGTAAGTGCAATTAAAGCCTTCGTGGAAATTTGAATAGGTAGATGGTATATCATTCAACTTTTCACTGATTTTTGGCTATTTATGACAGGATGAATTAGAAGAACAAAGCACACAAGGTACGTTTGTACCGCATGGCCGGAACGACATATTGAACACTGCGCTTGGCCGTGAAGAGCATCCTGTCGTGTCCTTGCTGCTAGACATGGTGTCACCATTAGTAGTTACTTTGGACAGCGTTCAAGTGCCTCTAATAGTTCTGCGGCTACGATAACCCCGGATCAGTTGGTTCAAATCATAGGTAATCTCAAGCAAGAGTGGACAAAAGAGGTAGAAGATGCAAGCAAAAAAAAAAATGGACATGCTGCAAAAGGAGTTGGATGCAATCAAGACTGAGTTGTCCCAAATGCAAACTCAACAGTCAGCCCCTGTACAACCGGCTAACCCTAATGTGTTGATTGCACGTGTTAGCACCAAAGAAAGTTGTGCAGAAGCTGTTGCAAATGTTGTTGCTGGGGACCCATCTGCGATTGAGGAGAATACCATGGGGTTGTATGTTGTTTGTGGCGACAGTAAACAATTGGTGGCCTTAGGAAAGGTGTATCAAGTTGGCGGCATGATACACAATGTTCCTTACGCAGATGAAGTCGTGAGGGTTTCTGTGGTTACTGTTTATGATGGTGATGCAAGGGTCCCAATTCCCACACCTGAGATTGAATACGTTAGGGAGGCCATGAACACATTCATTGGCTGGCCAACTAATCTTGTCAAACCTTTCTCCGCTGTAAGTGAAATGATTTTCCTTGTGGTTCCCCTAAATTAAATGGCATATTCCAATAATGGATGCTAAATTAAATTTAATATTTATTTTATAAAACTATATAGGATTCCAATCAAGATGTAAGGAATCCAAATGGACATGTTGATCGGTCAAATGTAGGTTTTGCAAAGGATCCACTTGGAGAAATCATGAAAATACTTTATGAAGTGTATATGAATCCAGTGGAACTCCCGTGGGAGGCTAGCCGATTTGGAATTCCAAATATAGATGCCAAATTTTACATCACACATGCTGATATGGCTGAAATAATATCAGGTCACAAGTGTTTAAACATTTCTATACTGCAGCTATGGATGATGTAAGTCATTTAATTACAACCTTTAACCCTAAATGTTATCATAAGCAACAAATTGTAAATGTAATAAATTTGTGGTATAATGATTGTATTGTCTTTCAAATAGGTATTTGGATGAGTGTGCTACAAGCAGAGGTGATGGCTCAGTGTATGGCTTCCTTGAGCCTCAATCAATACACATTGGTAAGGAGGACCGTCAACAATGTCAACTTTATATTGAGACATGGGTGAAGGAATCACAACGATGCTTGTACTTAGGAGCATACTTGCATCAGTAAGTTAAATTTTTTTGTGGCATTTAACAAATGTTATGATTTCTAAACTTGCTAATTATAATCGTCAACTTCAGGTCACATTGGCAACTATTTGTTCTATGTCCTAGGGAAAACATGGTTGTTTGGTTTTGTTCGTTGCGAAAGAAGCCTGATGTTAACATAAAAGTCGTAATAAATAGGTACGAGTGTAATGTACCCAAAGATAGCCGAGCTGTCATTGTTGTTGAATATGCAGCGTAAATGTTTGTTATAAGTAACATCATATATAATTTCGTTTACTAGTGCAATGAAGACAATAAGTAGTTCTTTGGAAGGCATGTCTCAGCAAGGTCCACCTCGGTGGATTGAACCCAAGGTTAGATGGTCGTTTAGATGAACCCCTATGTAATTTTTAAAGGGTACAAGGTATAATAGTTATTTTCACTGATAAATATAGAGTCATGTTCAAAGTGGAGGGTACGAGTGTGGATACTATGTGATGCATTGGATGTGGTGCATCGTTAGTGGTCGTTTGAAGGATGACTGGAACAGGGTATATATACAAAGTCTAATTTCAATTTTCACGTTAGTTGATATTTGTTTAATTATTAATAATGTCTTCGATTGTTAATTTTGTAGTGGTTCTCAAATGGATCAGCATTAGAGGTGGAGGCCATGACAATAATTCAAAAGAATTGGGCAACTTACTTTTTAGCTATTAGAAATAAAAGATGCTAAATATGATGTACATTATTATGAATGACTATATTTTCCTTTAATGACACCCTTTAGTGGTATATTTTAATGAATTGTTTCATGTCACATTAATGTTTTTTAAAAACCTACGTAATGGTTTAGTAAGGAGTTTATGTATTCTGAAATTGTTTTGGTTTGTTGTAGTCTCATATTAGAAAATATATATTTTGATAGGATGAGTGCAATTTTCTTAGAAATTGTACTCCTACTATGTATGTACTGCACAATTGCACCTTCAATCAACTTAACAACACGTAGTTACTTGTGATAGCACTTGTATTATTTTTCTTCCCATTACCGTAAGGCCTGAAGTGGTAAGTAGATAATGCCCTGCGTGTAGCACATAATTTCTACTTTGGGTATAGCCTGGCAAGCGAATGTTGTTGTTTGACCGTCTAGCATAGGAAAAACAATGGTTGCAAAGGCTGTGGCAACTGAAGCCGGAGGAAAAGCAATATCCCAATAGGTATGTTAACAGATTATTTTAACTCTTTGGAATGTTTGCAGTCAACTGAGTTGACTTCCATGTCAATGTAATCATGTTCTGCAGGGTCACATGCAAAGAGTGTAGTAGCCATTTCAGCCTCTAAGGTACACAACATTGACTTTATACTCTTTATAATAACTAATTTTATTTCAATCTTTTTCATTCAATGAAATGAATGAGATAGAATTTGATTTGATTTAGCAGTGCTAAGGAAGCGCATGAAGTAAAAATAGTGTGTACATATCAATTCTCTCAAAGCCCAGATCTATTTACTAAATAGAGATTTCATAAACTGTTGGGTCAGACACTTGACAAGCCTAGTAACGTTACGTGATTATATGCTTCAAAATTAACAATATACTGGAAAAGAATGATGTAGTTTATATAATCTTCAATATAGGAATTTCTTGGGAAATGATCTGCATCCCTTGAATTTGAAAGAGCTTTAGAGTTTGGAGCAGCAGCTTGACACAGCTTTGAAGCGCATCCGAACAAGAAAGGTGAAGTGTGCTAGCTTCTTTATATGCATGCAGTGTTCAGGAATACATCGAAGTTTGGGGGGTACATATATCAAAGGTGATGTTATGTTCCTTGGCATGATCAGTCTGTATAATAGTGAATATACAAATATAAGCGATTAAGATATGTGGCTTCTGTTATACAGCTGAATAGCTGATAGGCTGATACTAAAAAGGTTTTAGTTATATCTATAAAAAAATCTGGGAGGGAAAATGTATATTATATTGGCTTGTGGAAATAGGGACTTTCAATTTGATAATATAGTATGTTTATGTGCTTTGCATGTGTTGTAGCAATTTTAATGTGGCTAATTGAATGTTTCATTCTGAAAAATACTGCATTTAGTGTATGGGTTAATTTAACACCTTTGCTAGTAATGAGTGATGACAAACAAAAGGTTTCCGAAGAATCTGAACAAGTATCATCAATAGTTCCTTCCTTAAATGGAAATTGAAATCTTTTTCTTATTCTGAAAAGTGTTAGGCTGATAAATTTGGTTGACTAAGTTTTTAATTTGATTTGTTACTTTTCTATTAAAAATTCATGTAATAGTACTGACTGAATGTGATGCAGGAATAAATGAAAAATGTCTCCTAAGTCTGAAATGTAGAAATTATGAAGTATCTATTCTAAGGACTTTCTTAACCACTTATGCCAATCTTGTATATTTACTTATGACTTTCCTTGCAGGTTCGTTCTGCAACCCTGGACACTTGGCTTCCAGAGCAAGTTGCATTCATTCAATGTAAGAAAATTTGAATGGTCATGAGTTTGTTGTTATTTTGAATTTGTCTGATGTGCATTAATTATGTAATAACTCTTGTATTGTTTTGATCCTGTACAACAATGGGAAACGAGAAAGCAAATTGTTTCTGGGAAGCAGAATTACCTCCAAATTATGATAGAGTTGGAATTGAGAATTTCATTCGTGCAAAGTATGTCTATGATAAACTCCTTGAATCATGCTAAATTTTTATCTTTGTACTGTTTGAAGTGTATGCTATTTGTTTTGTGCACCTAGTTTCAATCATTGTATATATTTAAACTTTAAAGGTATGATGAAAAGAGATGGGTTCCAAGAGATGGGAATTCAAAAACACCTTCTGGATTTCGGGAAGAGAAAAGTCCTTCACATTGGCAGAGGCCTGTGGAGAGAAGTGGTTATGCCGCTGTTTCTGAAAATAAATTTGAGGAAAGGAAGAAAATCCAACCATCAACTGCAATTCCTGCCGCAAGAATTAATGTTCCTGCTCCTCCCAGAGCATCTGAGCAGGTAATCTCTTTTCCCCCCTTTGTTTTATTACTGTTTTGTGAACATTTTTTTTGTTTGACATCTTTTGTTGCCCTACATGTGCTATTGTACTTATGTCTGTTCTTCTGCAATTAGTTTCATGAGTTACAACTGTTATACAAAGAATTTGCATATTTGCAATAAAGTGATTAATTTTGCTTTTAGAGCTTAGAATAGATTATTCCCCCTTTTTAGTATAAAAATAAATAAATTATCTCCTTGCTCTTCTTTAAATTTCGAAATTATTATTGTTTATAGTGGTATAAAATAATCCATTTATGAACAGGTAACTCCTATTACCAAACCTCAGCATGTAGAGAAAGTGGAATCAGTAGCACCACAACCACAAGCTCCCCAACCACTAGCTGAAACATCAAAGCAGGCTACAGACACAGTTAAAAATACCCCTCCTAAAGTTGACTATGCCACATACCTTTTCAACATGTTGTCTATGGATGGCCCCAATGAAAATGGCTCTGAGGCAGCTGGTACAACTACTGATGATAATCACTGGGCAGGTTTCCAGTGTATGTTTGTGTCCTTATAAAAAAAATTACACTACGAAAACTCAATTGAAAGTGTTGCTAGATTGTTTTGGAAGATTTGAAGTTGCTTCTATTATTTTGGGTAGAACTTGGGTTGTAATTTTGTTGCTATAACTGTTTCAGCTGCTGCAGAGGTGTCAACAGCTGAGAAGACTAGTCCCCTAAAAGCAGCTGATAGTACTCCAGCTTCTGCATCTGGAATTGAGGATCTTTTCAAAGATTTACATCCTGTGACACCAAGCTTGACTCCAGAAAAACCACAGAGAGATGTGAAAAATGATATCATGAGCCTCTTTGAGAAGGTAGACTGTTTTCTTCTTTAAAGTCTAATTTTTCTTTACCATAAAATAATATTAATATTAATGTTGTCTTCTTTAAAGTCTAATTTAAATTTTGGTTTGGTAATTATTTTTTATTAATTTTTTCTAACTCAATGGTGGCATCTTACCTGGCATTCAGTGCCGGTAATTGAGTCTTATGTTTTTTATTAGGTTATTTTCATCAATCTTTGTTTCCTTTATGTTTGCTGCTTCTCCTTTTTGAACAACAGTCGTGAATTACCTATTTATGGCCGATGAATTTATTTATTCTCAATTTAACTATAAAAAATAAATATTTATTTTGTGCATTGCACAAACTAAACTAGAATATTAAATAAGAAATAAAATACTACTACTTAAGAAGAAAATGTCTCAAATACTCCTAATTTGGATAAAAAATAATTGTACTAAAGCAGGGTCAGACTTTTTTTTTCTTTAATTTTAACTTGATATATTAATTTTTTTTTTGTAAATAAGTAATTGCAGTATTGGAGGATTGGTTAAGAAACTTTAAAAAAATATATTTATTATAAAAATTATAAGAAAAGTAAAAAATTATGATCCATATAATTTTATGTATATTAATAAAAATCTTATAATTTAATTTTACGCAAGTTAATAGAAATGATTTTTTTAATTCCTTAGCCACGAACTGGCCAGGATTTTATTTTGATAGTATTTTTTGAATAAGCGTCTCTCACAAGCTAATAAATAAACATCATTTGATAGTATTTTTTGAATAAGCGTCTCTCACAAGTTAATAGAAATTATTTTTTTAATTCCTTTTTTATCTTAGGATTTTTTTAAAAAAACATTTCCTTGTACTATTCTGCAGGTGCTCTTATATGATGCTGCTGTAATGGTTTTGATATTTCCCTTTGATATCTTTTATTTTTCATCTAGATATTTCTTCTTAAGGACACTCTGGCGAATAGTTTTTCCATTACAGGCAAGTTTACTTTTATTTGGATGTATTGTGTTAGTAAGCTACTAAGCTCTTACGCTATTACTCTACAAATAGTTGACACTGTTTTAGCATCTGGGTTATATTTATGCTATGCATAACCATGCAGATATATAATCTTCAACATAGAATATGTAACTTATTTCCTTGCTTCCCTGCATTCAGTTTTTATAAAACTTGCAGAAGTATTAATGCAACTCCCCCTCCCTTTGGTAGTCACTAAAAGAACAAGCAACCAGTGTTAGTGCATTAGATGAGATCCTCATGTGTTGTTCCAAGTGTAATGAAGTGTGAAGAAAAGCTGGCAAGACTGTGCATCATAAATAATAAGTCATTTAAAACAATTAATAGGTGCATCCATCAATGAACTTGTTAACATACACAACATATACTACTATGTGCACAAGTAAAACCCTTGAAGAGGCATCATGTTGAACCTTCCTTGAGGATATATATGTGAGAACCATTGCAGTATCAAACTTTGATGCTTAGAAGAAAATTATTCTTGTTCTTATTTATTCAGTTTCTTAAGACTTGATATTTAAGCCTCAACCTTGCCGTTGCTTTACTCTGTCCCTTTTGAATTGATTCTTTTAGTATCCTGTTGTAACTTGGAGCTATGCTTGAATAGGATCTAACTTTTTTCAATTTTCATTAAAACAGGCAATATCATTCGCAGATTTTTTCTTGGCTAATATCTTAACTTCCATGGCAAAGGTATGCTTCCTTTTCTATATTATCTTTCTATTAGAAAAGTCTTTGTCCTCCTCTTGCATGCTAATCTTTATTATTAAATATTAATTTCTATTTACTAAGTTTTGAGCCTAGATATATGTTTATTTAGAGATCTGAAGCTATATACTTTTGCCTGCATTTACTTGTTTATTATTATGGATACAGAGGTCCAACACTGACACAATCTGAGAATTTAGAATTGGCATAACCTGTTGGTCTAAATTTTAGTTTATAGTGATGCATTACTGTTTTATTTTGATTATTGTTGTAATTTTATGCAGGTCTTTTCTGACTTGGAGCGTTCAGTTTGTAGAATGGTCCATCGACAGGTTTGATTCTGATAAATTGCTTTTAATGTTTTCTACTGTTGGTTTGAGAGATTATATTTACATTTTATTTTAGTAACTTGAGTATCGTATTCTGATTATGGCAGAACTTGATCAAGTTCAAGTGTATGATGAATTCCTTTTTGTTTAGCATTGGGATCATGGAACAAGTTTCCTTGATTTCATTTAAAATATTTTCAAGATTTAAATCAGTTCATTTGATTCTGTAATATTAAGATTTGTAACTTAATTACAATTTTGATTGTACATACCTTTCTCTGTTCCCATGGAGCTTATTTTTTAATAAATAGACCTTTTGGATTTGTATTTAGTTTTTGCCTTACTGCGGATGCTTTTTTTCTCAACTTGGGGGATTCGTTTTTTAAATTTTTTGTAGGTTGCCACAATTGCTTGGTTGGAAGCTGATTCTGTTTGTGGTAGCCACTCTGTTGCAATCCCTTTGGTTCTTGTCTTGCCTTATCTTTTCCGTTTAAACCAATGTCTCCGGCAGTACAAAGATACTGGAGAGAAAACTACTCTTCTGAATGGTAAGAACTTTGTCTTGTTCTAAGTAATGCACTTTTTTGTTTGTTTTAGAACTTATATTAGTCATCTAAATTTTTTTGCAAGTTTATGAAGTTGATATATGGAGTTTTTTTTGTCTGCTTGGTATTTATTACAAAATTATGTTTGTGTCGTTTGTCAAAATAGTATCATACATAATTTAAGAATCCAGTGCATGCTTCCGTCGATTTTACATGCTTTGCATCCAAGTGTTTATGATTCTATTTATTATTACCATTACTATACAGTGTAACTTAAATGCAATATCACTATGTCAGCTTTCCTGAGCATATTGTTTGAAATTTTCTTAATATATTGTTTCAATTACTTCTTATATATCCTTGTTTTGTATCATTGAAATGTGATGTTTTATATGTTTTAAGCTAATAACAACTTGCCAGGTGAAATTAGGACATTTTTGCCTTGACTGGAATGACCTTTTGCACATGATATAGTTTTTCAACTGTCCTTTAAAGGTCTTTAAGATTGTTTTGTTTGAACCAAATATGATGTATTGATTCTCATAATTGATTATAGGTTGTTGCTTGTATCTAAATATGAAATGGGACATTTTTGCAATTTTTCATGATGTGACTGGATATAGAATTCGTAATGATTTTTGGAAATTGTACTATACTTATCATAAAAAAAAAGCAACAACAAGGAAACATGAAACTTCATGTTAAGGACTAACTACTCTCAGTATATTGCTTCTTTTTTTGTGCTGTTTGTGAGATCAAATTTTAGGACTTCTTGTCATTACATGATTATATTTTATTATTCAATTTTCATGATTTTTTATGATATTGGAAATGCAATTATGTATAAATTTGAGAAGTCGTGTTCAATTTTTAGGCTGATTTTGTTTATGACCTTTCTGTTGTTTGTATGTTAACTGCTGGTTTTATATCTTCTTTGAAGATTAAATTCTTTAATCATTAATGAATAGCTGATCATGTTTTTCAAACAGATGGTTTTGTTGCTTTGCACTGATGTTCATTTTTTTTGGTTATGGTTTCAGCTTTGAAATATTCGACTGCAGTGCCTATGATTTTTCTTTCTGCCCTTAAATATCACGTCTTCTTCCTTGAGAGGTGGACAAACTTTTATAGGCCTCTCTGGCTTCTGTCAGGTGTTGTGAACTCATCATACTCCTTCTACTGGGATGTGAATCGAGATTGGGACCTAAGGTATGCCCAGTGTTTGTCATAACATGCACTTTTAATAGTATCTTTTGAGCTAAGCTTCTGCCTAACTTTAGAGATGTAGATTCTACTGTCAGTAATGTTTTTATATCTTGGCCAAACATGTTTAGAAATGAAAGAAATTGTTATTATTTCCAGAAGTGAGGCTAGTAATTTTTTGGATCTGATGAGTGTCATTAGACATGTTATGATGATTATGGCTTTCTTTTTTGCTAGTGGCTTCACTCGAATATTCAAGTTTAACAAGCCACATCTGTTCTCACATATGTTACATGGAAGGAGATGGGTAAGTTTTGTTATGAGATAGCTTGTGTTCAGTAGCCCTTTTTCCTTTGGAATTTATCATTCATATTGATTTTTCAAGTTAAAACAGCTGGAATGTAGTTGTAAAAATGGCTTTAAAGAGATCAAAATATGAACATTTCTCATTTCTGGGACTTGGGGTTATCAAGAAAAGTTAGTTTGTGTGTGGAGGTCAATTGTAAATAATATAAAACATAAATGTAAGAAGATAAAAATTATTTTGCAAATTTAATTTTTTTTTAAATAGGCCACAGATTCCTCTATGCACCATGAGGAACCAATAAGCCATTCATTATTATAACTCTATCAATCACTTATAACTCTTCATATGTGTATAACCTTATTAATGTGATTCTAAGTTCTAACTGGTTAGCTGAATTTGTGAAATCCCACATGGTTAAAAAAGAAAATAACAGTGGAGAAGTGAAATAAAAGAACAGATTGTTTTCTAAATGTGCCAAGTGGTTTTTATATGGAAAGGCAATTACTTATTCACACTGGTTGCGTTAGTTTAATTTTTTCTTGAACTTTAAATCTATAAATGGACTTTGAACTTGAATTTTCCTTTAACTAAGAGGAATGAAGTGTAGGGAATTGCAGAACTTGAATATGGAATGTTGAGGTTGTTACCTCTGGTAGTTTTGGTTCCTAACCTGCCTTTACCAATTTTTTTACAAACATTCCTTTAAAAGTTTCTCTTGAACATTTTGGAAACACAATTCCAACAGCTAGAGTAAGTTCATGTATATAGATACTTATTTCATGTTTCAATTTTCAAACATTGGTATGACACAACTTGTTGATGGAACCTCGTTTTTTATTTATTAAAAAAATAATTCTTTAAAAAAAATACTGGATGCCTGATATTATTTATTTTTTCACATGATTATCTAGCCTCTATTATTATATAAAGGTTTAATTAGGTTGAACATTATCTCAGTTTCAAAATGATCCTTTGGTTGGTTTTAGAAAGTGATAGCGGGGCAGGGTAAGCACCTGAAAGTAAAATAATTTTCATGCACTATTATTGATATGCTAACTGCATTTAATGCAGTATATTCCCTAGGCAGTCCCTCCATACCATTTTGTAATGTGCAATCATATTTATTATCTGCTTATTCTTGCCATGTGTAAAATTTGCAATTTGTCTTCTGTTGGTATATAACATATTGAGAACTACCCTTGCAGTGCATGACTGTCAATTGGTGGACGATATTCTAGTTGAAAAGATGTTAATCCATGATGTACCAGTGGATATCATTTGTACTCCACAGGTCATTTTCACAAATACATTTATGCCATAGCTTCAAGTTTGGTTAAACAATGCTATCTAGTACCTATATGACTTCATATTTTCTGATTACCTTTTAATATGTAATATCATGTATTTATGCAAATGAACTGCATATACCTGTGTAATGAACTGCTTGCAAATGAAGTGTGAGAGGTGAATGCTTTTATGAAAATAGTTTGATTGATGAATTTATGTTACCATTCAGTGAAATCTGTCAAAGTATCATGTAGTTATGCTCACAATTTTTTTAAATGTATTTTGATTTTTAAACAATTTATGTAATTAATCTTTTCTTGCTGTTGTTGAGAAGAATATAAAATTGTTTGTTCAAGCATTTTAGAACTAAGTGATCTTTATTTTATTTTTATCTAATAAACACTCGGTGATCCTTATATCAACTTTTAATCAATGTCCTTTGTTTGTTCAGGGATTTATTGCATCTGCCCTTAATTATGGACTCATTATATGCTGAGGAAGGTTTCAGCATTGCTTTATGAAAGTTTTGTTGTCAAAGTTTGTAATTTGTGGACAAGTTACAACTGAAGTTAGCAATGTTAGATATTCCATAGTAATTTTAAATTCTTGCAAAACTATATACTATCATTAATTATGTAAATTCTTTTATTATGTGATTAAACGATTTTACAATTCTTCAAAATGATGTAAATTCTTTCATTAATTATGTAAATTCTTTTATTATGCAAATTCTTTTATTATGTAAATTCTTTTGCTTCAAATCAATGTATAGAATAATTACAACACTACCTAAAAAACTAGACCTACACCCAAAAAATTAAAAAAAATATATATATTCTAAGACGGTTGTCGGAAAACCGTCTTAATATGTCTCACTTTCTAAGACGGTTGTATGAATAACCGCCTTAGAAAATTTTACAAACAAAGACATACTAAGACTGTTCCAACCTAAACCGTCTTAGTATGTCTCACTTTCTACGACGATTTTAGCAACAACCGCCTTAGAAAGTCTCACAAACAAATGACATATTAAGACGGTTGTTGGAAAATCGTCTTAGTATGCCTCACTTTTTATGACGGTTTTTACGAAAATCGTCTTAGAAAACCGTCTTAAAAAACCTTCAAAAAAAGGACATATTAAGACGGTTAAGGGAAAAAACCGTCTTAATATAATTCACTTTCTAAGACGGTTACAGGCAAAACCGTCTTAGTAAGTCTCACTTTCTAAGACGGTTTTTGCAATAATTGTCATAGAAAGGTGATCTATTATAACGGTTAATAGGTGATAACCGCCTTGAATTAACAAAAAATTTTAAGACGGTTATTCTTAAAACCGTCTTAAAAACACCAATCTTAAAAGACGGTTTCAAAACTGTCGTTGTAGAGGTGGACACATTTTACGACGCTGCGTGCTATGACGGTTCAAAACCATCGTAAAATGGTCTGCAGAACTGACTTAAAAAACTTTATTTGTAGTAGTGAAAAGACCTTAGAGTATTTCAACAATAATTATAATAATAGATAGATAATATAGAGAATAGAAGATTTGTATGTATAATTATAATTATTTACATTATAATGAATTGAAAACATAATTATTAATTAAGGTAACATAATTGTATCTATTCTTATTTTAGTATTTAAATGCATTGATTAATTTGATAAAATTTTATTTTAACGTAATCAGAAATAAACTGTAACATTTATTATTTTATTGTTTTGAGTTTGAACTAATTTGAATTAACTAATTAATGACATTTAATTAATGTTGAATGAATATGAAATTGCTACACGGTGTTTTTTTATTGAATAAAATCTTTTTTTATATATACATAGTAGAATAATAAATTATTTTCATAAACACTTTTTATAAGTTTTTAAGAGAGTTTACAGAAATAATTATAGTTTATTTATTCATAAATGATTTTTAACTTATTTCAATAAGTTTTTTAAAATAACTTATGAAAACATTTTACCAATATTTGTAAACTAATCTAAAAAGTAAAAACAATTCTGCTTTGATTTTGGTGACTCCCTCCAACGGCTCCAAGACCCAATACAATACTTCATTCATTTCTTGAGTTTTCGCTTGGTCCCTCGTGCCTTTTAGTTTTAGATCTCGTTTCTCCTCACCACGCAACACCCCGTCGTTCCCTTAATTGCCCCAACCGTAGTTCTTAGCAGTGCAGCTAGCCCTTCATCCCCCTCAGTGCATTGTGAATCCATGAATCTGAACCTTGGCTGCCAAGGTCGTTTGTCATTGCAAGTTCGCATGTAGGAGATGAGGCTCTTGTTAGGAAATATTTATTATTGTTTTTATTTTGTTTTAACTAGTAGGATTCTGTTTCAATAATAGTAAGTTACTTTGACCGAGTCTTTAGGGAAGAGTAGCTTGATTTTAGCTACTTAGTTTTCTTTTTCAGTTGTAAAACCCACGAAGATGAGTAGTGGGTCAGTTTTATTGTTCTGGTTGTTAGCTTTGGCAAGCTATAATAATGTATCTTGCTATGCAATTGAATAACAGAATACAAGTGAGCAATTTTTCTCACAGAAAAGCTTACTTGTTCTAGTTCACAATTTGGTATCAGAGCTCCTTTACAGGGGCCTAAACCAGAAAAATCATTAAGACATTGGGTGAGAGTGAACGTGCATCTACCGTGAGGGGTATACACTAGGGTGTGAGAGAGAGAAACACCAATAGAGTGCACACGTGAAGATTGAAGAATTATCTTACAGCCATGACCGATAGCAACAAGTATGTGCAGCCAGCAATTCCCAAATTCGATGGTCATTATGATCATTGGGCGAAGCTGATGGAAAACTTCCTTCGATCAAAGGAATTTTGGCACTTGGTGGAGCATGGCATTGTTGATGTTTCCAATAAGGCCGATGCATCAAATGAAGAAATTAAATTAATGGATGAGCAAAAGTTGAAGGATCTAAAAATCAAAAACTATCTCTATCAAGCTATTGATAGAGAAATTTTGGATACCATCCTGAATGATGACACATCCAAAAATATTTGGGATTCAATGAAACAAAAATTCCAGGGATCCACTCGAGTTAAACGTGCTCAGTTGCAAGCATTGCGCAAAGACTTCGAATTGTTGCAAATGAAGGAAGAAGAATCCATGAATTCCTATTTTGCTCGGACTTTGAATATAGCTAAAAGTATGAAGGCTTGTGGTGAAAACATGCAAGAAAATGCCATAACTGCAATGATTTTGCGATTTATGACAACCAAATTCAATTATGTAGTATGCTCAATTGAAGAATCCAACAACATGGAAGCCATGACCATAGATGAACTTCAGAGTAGTTTACTGGTGCACGAACAAAGGATGTTGTTGACTGTGGAGGAAGAGCAGGTCTTACAAGCTGTAACAAATGAGAAAAGTGGGAGAGGAAGAGGAAAATGAAGGGGTAGAGGATCCTTCCAAGGCAGAGGTAGAGAAAGACAATCATTCAATAAGGATGAAATTGAATGTTATAAATGTCACAAACTTGGACACTTTCAATATGAGTGTCCCATGTGGGAGAAGAATGCCAATTATGCAGAAGTTGAGGATAAGGTGGAACAAGAGGATGAGCTCTTGTTAATGGCTTCAGTTGATCTCAAAGAAGAAAAAGACAAGTGGTTTTTAGACTCTGGGTGCAGTAATCTCATGAGTGGTATCAAGGATTGGTTTTCACACCTGGATGAGAATTTTCATCACACAGTAAAGCTAGGAAATGACACCTGTATTGCTGTTATGGGAAATGGAGTGTTCGTATGGTGGTAAACGATATCACACATGTGATATCCCAGGTGTACTATATATGTTCTTGAACTCAAGAATAATCTCTTGAGTATTGGACAACTTCAAGAAAAGGGCTTGACCATCAAAATTCAAAACAACATGTGTACTGTTGTTCATCCAGAAAAAGGGTCAATTATGGAAGTTAGTATGAGCAGCAGTCGGATGTTTGTGCTAATTGCTACTCGAGCTCCAACTAGTGCAACATGTTTTAAGGCTGAATTGGAGCGGGAATCACAATTATGGCATAATCATTTAGGCCATTTAAGCTATGATGGCTTAAAAACACTTGCTTCTAAGCAAATAGTAAATGGTCTGCCTACTATTTTAGTTACACAAGAATTATGTATACACTGTTTGACTGGAAAACATCATCGAAATTCCATGTCAAAGAAGAGTCAATGGAGAGCATCAGAGAAACTTCAAATCATTCATGCTGATTTGTGTGGACCGGTTCAACCTTCATCAAATAGCAACAAGAAGTATTTCCTAAGTTTTATTGATGACTTTTCACGAAAAAATTGGGTATACTTTCTACATGACAAGGCAGAAACTTTTTCTCTATTTAAAAGTTTCAAATCCCTAGTAGAAAAAGAAGCTGGAGGAAGCATTATCTGTCTCAGGACAGACAGAGGTGGAGAGTTTAATTCCAGTGCATTTAAAGAATTCTGCAAAACTCAAGGTATACGGAGACAATTAACAGTAGCTTGCACACCTCAGCAGAATGGAGTTGCTGAGAGGAAAAACAGAACCATCATGAATATGGTTTGGTCTATGTTGACAGGCAGGCGTGTTCCAAAAATTTTCTGGCCAGAAGCAACTAAGTCGTGTGTACATGTTCTAAATAGAAGTCCCACAATAGCAGTACAAGGTAAAACCCTTGAAGAAGCATGGAGTGGAGTAAAGCCATCTGTGGATTATTTTAGGGTGTTTGGATGCATTGCACATGTCCATACACTAGACCAACTACAAGTAAAGCTGGATGATAAGAGCAAAAAGTGTGTTCTTCTTGGAGTTAGTGATGAATCAAAAGCCTACAGATTATTTGATCCTGTTAAAAATCAGATCATTATCAGCAGAGATGTTGTATTCGAAGAAGAAAAGTGCTGGAACTGGGAGAAAATTGAAGGCGCAAATCAGCAAAAGAATCTGGACCGAGATGATAGAGAGGCATATGAGCATGATGTTGAGGAAGTTGAGCAAAATGATACATGAATTTTGCAACAGCAAGCTGCAGAGCAATCTGCACAATTACCAAGTATAGGAAACGCTGAAATCAATTATGATGATCCTTTGTCCAGCAATAATACAACTCAAGGGAGGGCCAGATGGCATAGAAAAGAATCGTTTTGGATGGCTAACTATGAGAGAGGAGAGGAGATGACCTATCAGATAATGCTATGATGGTGACAGAAGATGATCCTGTGACTTATGAAGAAGCTGTCAAGAGTAAGACATGGAGGGATGCAATGAAAAAGGAGATGGAAGCCATCGAGAAGAACAAAACTTGGGAACTAACAAATTTGCGAACAGGTATGAAACCAATTGGAGTCAAATGGATATACAAAACCAAACTCAAAGAAAATGGAGAAATTGATAAGTTCAAAGCAAGATTAGTTGCTAAAGGGTATGCACAACAGTATGGAGTGGACTAAATTGAGGTATTTGCACCAGTTGCTAAAATGGACACAATACGCATTCTTGTATCCATATCTACTCAACACGGCTGGAGTATTTATCAACTGGTGTGAAGAGTGCGTTTCTTCATGGAGAACTCAAGGAAGAGGTATATGTACAACAACCCATTGGCTTTGTGAAATTAGGAGAAGAAGAAAAGGTTTACAAATTGAGAAAAACATTGTACGGGCTTAAGCAAGCACCAAGAGCATGGTACAACAAAATAGAGACATATTTCCTATGCAATGGCTTTGAGAGATGTTTTTATGAACACACAATGTTTACAAAGTCAAAGGGAGAGGTAAAATTCTTATTGTGAGTCTATATGTTGATGATCATATACACTGGAAATGATGAAAGCATGTGCAATGATTTTAGATCATCAATGATGCTGGAATTTGATATGACAGATCTAGGGCGGATGAGATATTTTCTTGGTATAGAAGTCTTGCAGAATAATCATGGAATCTTTATGTGTCAAAGAAAGTATGCCCATGATGTTTTGAATCGGTTTGGTATGCAAGATTGAAATGCAGTAAAAAATCCAATTGTGCCAGGAACAAAGCTATCAATAAATGATGCAAGAACTAAGGTGGATGCCACACAATTCAAACAAGTAGTTGGAAGCTTAATGTATTTGACTGCAACTAGGCCGGATTTAACGTATGAAGTCAGCCTGATTAGCAGATCTAGATTTATGGCCAATCCTACAAAGACACACTGGTTTGCAGCCAAACGGATACTAAGATACTTGAAAGGAACAACAGAGCTTGGTATATACTGCAAGAAAGAGGAGAGCACTAATGTAGTAGCATATACAGATAGTGACTTTGCTGGAGACATTGATGATAGGAAGAGTACCTCAGATTTTGTGTTTCTCTTAGGGAATGAAGCAGCATCATGGTAATCTAAAAAGCAACTAGTAGTATCACTATCTACAACGGAAGCTGAATACATAGCTGCTGCCTCTTGTGTGTGTCAATGCATTTGGATTAAGAGAATTATGGAGACTCTCGGTTTTAATAGTTGTGATCATACGCTAGTTTTATGTGACAACAACTCAACAATCCAATTGTCAAAAAATCCAATTTTCCATGGAAGAAGTAAACATATAGATGTGCGCTTTCATTTTTTAAGAGATCTTGTTAAGAATGGAAGCAATGAACTAAAGTACTGTAGTTCACAGTCTCAAGTTGTGGATATCATGACCAAACCGTTAAAATTGGAGCAGTTTTTAAATCTCAGGAGCATGTTGGGTTTGATTGAAGCATCAAAAGTAAACTAGATGCTGAGCATTTAGTTTAAGGGAGGGAATGTTAGGAAATATTTATTATTGTTTTTATTCTGTTTTAACTAGTAGGATTCTGTTTCAATAATAGTCAGTACGTTACTTTGACCGAGTCTTTAGGGAAGAATAGCTTGATTTTAGCTACTTAATTAGTTTTCTTTTTCAGTTGTAAAACCCACGTAGATGAGTAGTGGGTCAGTTTTATTGTTCTGGTTGTTAGCTTCGACAAGCTATAATAATGTATCTTGCTATGCAATTGAATAACAGAATACAAGTGAGCATTTTTTCTCACAGAAAAACTTATATTACTTGTTCTAGTTCACAGCTCTCGTTGTGGGTTCATGTGATAACAGTCGCTGGTTGGCGTGAACATCCACTGTAAGAAATTTTTTCCTCCCACATTTTTCTTCAACTCACTCACATTCTTCCACACCCATAGGTTTCCCGTATGTGCGCTCTTCGTCGTACGGTAAGAAATTTTTTCTTCAAAGTGACACTTTTTTTGAGTGTTTTTTTTATAACATGAAAAATCGAGTTCTGCTTTTTAAAACCATCCGGGCCACTGGGTTTGCTCAAAATCAGCCGTGTTTGATCCTGTCATCCCGGCTCAAATACATGATCGGTCCAATAGCGAAACCGGCCCGATTATGCCATCGGGTCCTAGTTGAACCGGTTCGACTAGCCTGACTAAATCGGGTTTTTCAACTATGAAAAAAATAGAAATAACCAATTATAATTTTTCTGATGTACATCAGGAAATAAAAGACAGAAAAGCAGAAAACTAGAATCTAAGATGTATGATTCCCATTATGTCTGCTACCATAAGAGGAGATATCTGAGAGGGAAAGGATGTCCTGTTAAGAAAGACACGTTCATGCTTTGCTCCAAATAACCAAATATAATTTGTAATAACTGGTCCTGAAATGCAAGTTGCTAAACATGCTTATAAAAAAAGAGAACTAAGTGCATTTTTGTTCTTGGTAAATAGAACAATGTTGCAGGAAGAGGTTAAGATCAAGATGCACCAAATTAGGGACGAAGTTAATTAAGGTCGAGTGGAGGTTAATTGTGGGTGAGGTTGAGGTCCAGCTGCGGCAAATTAATCGAGGAGGAGGTTGAGGAATGTTGCTGAATCGAGGAAGAGGTTGAGGAACAGCGGCAAATCGTGTAGGAGATTGAGGAAATGTGTTGAATCATGGATGATGTTGAGATGTACAAAGCGGCAAATCAGCATTAATGAGCCGTGTCAAAGCACTTGCTTTGGTTCTCACCTTGGCTCTCAGGTCTGCAAAACTTGCGTTTAGATTTTGGTAGAAGTTGGACAAGTTGGGTGTCATGAATCCGCTGCACTCCAATAAGAGTAAAAAGGGTTGAGGGTCTCCTACAGCACCCTCAAAGCTCCCTCGTGACCACAACACCAACAAGGTTAAGGCTACGAGCTTGTGTTGCACCATTTTCTTTGTGATTCTCAAACTAGATCGGTATACTTCTAAGGGTTCAAAAGATAGGTTTGATATAGGCCTCAAAAGAATAAAGTATAGTTGTTAATGATGTTCAAGCGTGGGTGGACTTAATATACAAGTATAAAGTCTGAGTTTGAGGTATGGAAGAGGGCTGTTTGTATTAACACTGTAAAGAAAGGAGTTTTTTTTTATAATATTATATTACTTTAATTTTTTTTATATTTCTTTATTATACTACTGAAAATAATCTAACACTAGGTAATTTATACTATTTATTATTAAATGATAATTTTTATTGTAATTCCATATGAAGTGCCTCAGGGTCTCAGCTATATGATCGTCGAGAGATTTCTTGTAATTATAATTAAAATCATTAAAATTAAACTTGTTGAGAGGAATGAGTCTAAGAGATGGAGAATTGTTAATGATGACACCCTAGTGCATATGGTGGTTTAGGAAAGTGTAATCAACAACACGGATTAGGTGCTTAATTAGAAATTTTGGCATTTAATATGTGAATGATTTCCTTAGCTAACCCACCGCTTTTATATATAGTGGCACACTGACAAACAGAATTTAGATAGTTTCATTGGAATGTACTTCCATCTCCATGATCAAGTATATCTAATATTAGAAATGATATGTACTTAAAATATTTTACAACGCGTAACTTGGAATTAAAGCTAACCTGAAACAATGTCTGTCGAGTTTAATTATGTGAAATGTAAGTTAAAAACTTCTCCATCATTGAATTTAAAAAAGCATGATAGTGCAGTTCTTGTCTCCCTTATCAAAGATTGTCGAATCAACTAATGAGTCCACATTCGAATCCCTTCGTCAGATGATTTTCTAGCTGGTAATTGGTTTCCGATGATGACAACAAAAGCTCCGGCATGCTTTGCCGAAGAAGAAATGAAGGGAAATGTGGTGTTAAGGAAAGAAAGTTACATTAATTAAGCCTCTGTTAAACATAGAGGAATGTAATCTGGGACAAATTAAAGATCCGGGACATAGATCAATTTATTTTCATTCAATTAAATCCTTCACATGAAGTGAATGCCAAAATTCACTACGCTAATTAATTAATTAATTTCCAGAGGCATCGCTTGTTTATTAATTATGCTCCACGCAGATCTCAACCATACTTAAGACCACGGGTTGAATATTAATTCTCTGTATCAGGTAATATACACCCTCGGTTGTAATTTATATGGTTTTAAATTATTGAAAAAAAATACAAAAACTAAACTGATAATTAAATCAAACATATCTGTTTAATCAACAGAAAAAATCTGGCTCATTAGATTAATCTAATGGTCCAAAAATGAGAGAAAGTCACCAAACTCAAAGTCACGATCCAAATTCATAAATATGTTTCATTATTGCTGAATAATAAGCCTTTTGTAGTCTCAATTTCCTCCTCATTTCCCTCTTACTCAAGTACTCCATATCTGCACTAATAAACAAAACTTTAAAAATATTAATGTAATTTTTCTCTTAAAAATAAGTAAGATTTACAAATAATTATACCCATCTTTAATAATGAACTGGATAAAAATTTTCTTTTAAATCATATACTTAATCATTGGGTGGGTACTATAGAATTTGAGATAGTAGCATTAGTCGTAGAGGAACCAGTTGAAGCAGAGATATCTCTGTGGGGCCTTAAATTCGTCAACTGAATAAAGAGAGGCATAGAAGGTCTCATATGCTCAAGTAAGTGATTGCCACTGAGTAGGACTACTACTTCAGACATGGATGGCCTCATTGCAGCTGATGATTGAGTGCACATCAAAGCAATGCCTATGATTTTCTTCACTTCTTCTGCATCATAACTATTAGGGTCTAAGCTTTTGTCCACTAACTCCAAGTGCATGCCTCTCACATATAACTTCCAAGCCTGTTGTAGTCAAAACCAAGGGTCATATAGTAAAATATTACAAGAAAAAAAAATAATTTTTGTTACATATTTATGCAAAATTCCTTACTTGTCGAAGAAGGTATTCATCCTCACCATCATCAACAACAATGACCTTGGAATCAATACTCTTTTGACCACTTATAATCTCAAGGACTACAATTCCATAGCTGTATATATCAGCCTTTTCTGATAATTGACC
This sequence comes from Glycine max, assembly GCF_000004515.6. Taxonomy (NCBI): domain Eukaryota; kingdom Viridiplantae; phylum Streptophyta; class Magnoliopsida; order Fabales; family Fabaceae; genus Glycine; species Glycine max. Next base: position 34,229,974 of record NC_038247.2, read on the forward strand.
ATGGAGTGCATACTCAGGTGCTGTGTATCCCCTGACAAGTGCATAAAATTTATGTCACATATATAATTAAGAAATTATGACAGTATTCTGCATGTGGGGGCAGTATATTTTACTATTTAAAATTTTAAAGCTGAGTCATTTGTATTTTTTTTTTTTTTAACTTACAATGTCCCAGCAAATCTTGTGGTAAGATGAGATTGGTCTTCTGGTAGGAGCTTCACCAGCCCAAAATCAGAAACTTTGGGTTGAAGTTGTTCATCCAATAAGATATTTTCACTCTTAATATCTCTATGTATGATAGAAACATGAAATTCCTCATGTAGATAATTCAATCCCCTTGCTGTGCCCAAAATTATATCATACCGTTGTTTCCAGTTGAGGGAGCCTTTTCTTTTTCCTATTTCCCAAGTTTATATGCTCAAAATATTAAAGGAGAAAAGAGGGCTAAGAAGTAAAACTTACACAAATAACATGTTAGTTACCAAATAAGAATTTGTCTAGGCTGGCGTTTGCCATGTATTCGTAAACAAGGATTCTTTCTTGGCCTTTATTGCAACAACCAAGAAGCCGAACAAGATTTCTATGATGAACATTACTTATAAGCGTTACTTCACTTTCAAATTCATCATCTATGTTGCTGGAATTTCCTGAAATTAATTTTTTGACTGCAACAACTTTCCCGTTTTTCATAGTTCCCTATTCAATCAATAGCACCAGAATTAAAAATTACCACTATATGTATAGCTTATAATTAATATTGCCTTTGATCTTAGCATATTTTATGGAGATCTCAGTTGACAAGTTTACATTAAAAAAGAAAAGAAAAACTTAAAATTGCAATTGAAATGTACGGAACAATTCGATTTTACCTTGTATACAGCACCAAAGCCTCCTTCTCCAAGTTTATTTTTCTCACTAAAATTTTTTGTTGCAGCTTTCAAGTCACTATACTTGAACTTGGTTGCCCCTTTCAACTTGGACGCTCCCATTATGGTACCTGCTAAGTAAAATACGAGTTTGTTTTTTCTTTAACAATGTAGTTTTCTTCTTAAAAGCGAAGACATATGCTAGTTGATTAATAGATGGATACAGCATCACATAAGGACTTTCCACGTAGTCTTACTTCTAGGAACTTTAGTGGGACTTTGGGATCTTCTATGCCACCGAAATAATGAAATAAGGATCAGAACAAGGAGTGCACTTGAAACACCACCACCAATAACAAGCCACTTCTTGATTGAACCTCCTCCTCCTTCAAGACAGAAAAGAAGTTGACCTCAAATATTCCAAATGATGTATCCCTTCTAGATGTTGATATTACAGTATAACAAGAGTCGTAGTAATACATTTTTAATTCATCCTTTATTATTAGGTAAAATTTAGAGTTTAATTTTTATGTATTTTCCGTATAACTGTTTTTATAGTGCACCTCAATCTATCATGTCATATGTTAGACATAATTTTTAAGATAATTATTGTAAAATTTAATAAATTTATCATACATATGTTAATTTAAAATTGAATGATTGTATGAAAACAATTTCAGTGCACTCACTATTTTCTCTTAAAATGTTTGGACAAGAAAACTATGAAATTATCCCTCCATCCCACAACGGTTGATGTTTAAGGTTTTTTTTTTTTTTTTACACAGATCAAGAAAATAAATACCTATGAAGAAGATAAATATTCCAATAGTACGTATTTATCATCAGACAATTTTAGTAAAATATACTTGTTCTCTCTCTTAATTTTAATATATGCATCATTGAATCTTTTAAGATAACATTATTTATAGAAGGACAAAATTAAAATAAATGTTTTAATATGTCATTCAATGAGAACATCAATCAATTTGAAATATTTTTCAAAGACTAAAACTTCAGTCATTTTAGGACAGAAAGAATACAACTGAGACTCTTAAAGGAAGTAGAGCTCATAAATTTTTGAAATTTCCAATATATTTCGGATAATAATATAGTGGTATAAAAAGTGTCTCTTCTGGAAAGGTGGAAATATCTTTATACCATAAGAGATGGCACCCCTCTAGCCCATTTTTTATTCATTCAAGTCAATATTTATTAAATGAAGTAATGGATTTTGTACCTTGTTTTAAGAAGAGACTGATATCAATGGTTTGGTTATCTGCAAAGAAAGGTTTCTCCGAGTATCTCATAAAGCACACTGGAGGATTGACTCCCCGACCATTTGTCTTTGGAAGACAATCTTGTATGCCACTCTGTGCAATTGACAAACAGTCCGAACAGGTTTCTTGCGTGAGAGTTTCAACACATTGAGCAAAGGCATAGATCGCACCACCAGCCACTTGTGTCTTGGTAGCTGCAAAGTAGCCACCAATTTTTGGTGTTGCTATTTGTAGATCCATCAGAGCTTGCCGTCCAACTGTACCAAAAGCAGTGCTTTCATCTGCTGTCTCATTTCCGCAAAGTGTGTGGAGGGTAGAACTGAGACTGTGATCCAAGAATTCATTGTTCTCGTACCTCAACAGTCAAACACATTTGAAAGCATCAAATATCCAAGTCAATTAATTCTGACCCTAGTTTTTCATTAACGGTCAACCTACATATTATTGTGATGAAAACAACATCACTAATTAAGCTGGGACAATCTTGTGACATTTGAAATACACCTTCGACAATTATTTTTGTCTTTGTTTTTAACATGTTTAAAACTCAGTTCTACAATCCTTATATCACGATCTGTAATTGAAAGAATTTGCGCCAGAATCACTGGACTCACGACGAAGTGGTCAAGACAATGTGCTTTTAGCACAGGATCTACTTGTTGCTTCCAAACAAGGAAGTTCTTATCGGTAGGTGAGTTTTTCCGATATCAAATGGTAGTCAAAGGATGCCAGAGAAGCATCTATCGGTGAAGAAGCAGGAACCAGCGTCGAAGCCGAAAAAGAAGGAAAAAGGCTCTGCACGAACATGTTCTTCCATGTTCAGCAGCATCAAAGCATAATTTTCAGGATCACAAGCCATTAACACGGCTTTGAAGCTCTGATTACCATATTACAAACTGATATCTAAAACGTACTAATGAAAAGTGTGTAATGGTTTTATTAGTTGCTGCAAACTCAATGTTGCTATGTTGAATAATATAAACTTGGTTTAACCCATTAATCAAGTTTTAGACCCATTTAAATTTGTGTTACTACTTCAAAGAAAGTTCTAGAAAAGTGTAGAGATAAGTAGAAGTAATATTTAATTGGAAGAAGCATGTAGAACTAAGTAGTTGAGAGAAGTATGTAGAATCCTCCCTTGAAGTATATGAAATCTTTCTTTATGTATCTAGAACTTTCCCTTGAAACCTATAAAAGGGGGAGAGGTTGTCATTTGTAAGTGAACCACAAATAACCCAAAGGAGCCAAAACAAAAGTATTTCTCAAGTAATAAAAAAATTAGCCTTCTTTCAAATATTCTCTCCTCTTGTATTTCTCTCAAATACTTCCTATAACATTCTCCTTTCCAACAAAGTGGTATTAGAGCTTAGGTTTTGATAAGAAATCCCTCTATAGTTATGGCAAGCAATGGAGCAACATCCTTTCAAGTTTCACTTCTAAAGGGGAGCACCTATGACAATTGGAGCATCAAAATGAAGGCCCTTCTTGAAGCACATGATGTTTAGGAAATGGTTGAAAAAAGCTATAAGGAACCGCAAGATGAGACTTCACTATCCCAAGCACAAAAAGAGACTTTAAAGGATCCAAGAAAGAGACACAAGAAAGTTCTCTTTCTCATCTATCAAGCATTAGATGATGATGCGTTTGAAAAGATATCTGATGCAACATCCGCTAAGGAGGCATGGGATAAGCTTCAAACCTCTCACAAAGGAGAAGACAAAAATAAAGAAGGTGTGTCTCCAAACTCTAAGAGGTGAGTTTGAATCCTTACATATGAAAGAGTTAGAGTCCATTTTCGATTATTTTTCAAGAATTCTCATTGTTTCAAATCAACTAAAAAGAAATGGTGAGAAGTTACAAGATGTAAGAATTATGGAGAAGATACTACGCTCGGTAGATCCCAAATTTGAGCATATTGTCATGATAATCAAGGAAACCAAAGATTTAGAAACTATGACGATAGAACAACTTCAAGGATCACTGCAAGCTTATGAGGAGAAACATAAGAAGAAGCAAGAGATCATTGAGCAACTTTTCAAGATCCACCTGAAGGAGAAGGAAGAAAGTCAAGGAAATGAGAGAAGTCAACAAGGTTGAGGTAGAGGTCGAGGTCGCGACTAAGGACAAGTTGGATGTGGCAATAGTGGATGAGGTTCAAATTTCATAAACAACAGTTATGAGAAAAGAAAAAACTCAACAAGAGAACATGGAAGAGGCTATACAAGCACAAGGTATGATAAATCTCAAACCCAATGCAATAACTGTCAAAAGATTGGCCACTATACTTCAAAATGTAGATTCGCCAAGAGTAGAGTTGAGGAGGAGACTAACTATGTGGAGCAAAAATACGAGAAGTTTGAAATAGTGCTCCTAGCACATGAAGGTAATGAAGGTAGCCAAGAAAACACATGGTACCTTGACACTAGTGCAAGCAACCTTATGTGCGGAAAAAGAAGCATGTTTATGGATCTTGATGAATCAATAAGTGACAATTTCTCATTTGGTGATAATTCTAAGACTCCTATAAAAGGAAAAGGTAAGGTAAGATCTTAATTCATTTGAAATATGTAAGCCATGAATTCATGTCAAATGTCTACTACGTCCCAAATATAAAGAAGAACAATATTTTGAGTTTGGGACAAGTACTTGAAAAAGACTTTGATATTCACATGAAAGGTTCCAGTCTCTCCATTAGAGATGGGAGAAACAATCTAATCATCAAGGTAACAATGTCAAGAAATAGGATGTTCTTATTGAATATCCAAAACAATGTTGGAAAATGTCTTAAAGCTTGCTACATTGATGCATCCTGGTTATGGCATCTTCGATTTGGGTACTTAAATTTTGGAGGCTTAAGTTTACTATCAAAGGAGTAGATGGAAACAGGACTACCCTCTATTAAGCACCCTGATCAACTCTGTGAAGGATGTTTACTTGGCAAGAAATTCAGAATGAGTTTTCCAAAGGAGTCAAACTCAAGAGTTAAGAAGCCATTCAAGCTAATGCATGCTGACTTTTGTGGGCCAATGAAGCCAAGCTCACTAGGTAAAAATAACTATTTCCTCCTTTTCATAGATGCTTTTTCAAGAAAAACTTGGGTTTATTTCTTATAGAAAAAATCAGAAGTCTTTTCTGCCTTCAAGAAGTTCAAAGATGCAATGGAGAAAGAAAGTGATCGAAAGATCAAAGCCATAAGGACTGACCGAGGAGGAGAATTCACATCTAAGGAGTTCTGAGAGTTTTGTGAAGGGAATGAAATTAGATGTCCCCTGACGATTCCAAGATCCCCCAACAAAATGGTGTGGTAGAAAGAAAAATAGAATGATCCTTGATATGGCTTGAAGCATGCTCAAAAGCAAGAAACTGCTAATAGAATTTTGGGCAGAAGCTATGGCATGGGTTTATCTGTCCAATTATTTTCCGACAGGTAGTATATGATGAAAGACACCACAAGAAGCACGGAGTGAAAGAAACCCTGGTATCTCTCACTTGAGGGTCTTTGAGAGTATAGCTCATGTTCATGTCCTAGACAAGAGAAGAGCAAAACTTGACGACAAGAGTGAGAGATTCATCTTTATCGGTTATGATTCAAGATCAAAGGGGTACAAATTGTATAGTCTAAACAACAAGAAAAGGCTAGTCAGTCGAGATGTGGTGTTCAATGAAGAAGGACAATGGGACTTTGAGACTCATGAAAAGGAATACAAATTCTTTCCTCCTCTTGAAGAAGAAAAGACACCTCAACATATTCAGCAAGAGCTCACCCTATCAACATCAACCACTCATGAAGACACTTCGCCATCTCCTGAGAGTGAAAGGGTTGTCTTGATAACTGCTAATTATGAGTATATTTTGGGGGTTAAAGTATAGAAGAATTTGTAATTTTTCTCTTATAATTTTTCCTTTTTGTGAAAATAATTGTTAAATTAATATCATTTAAGTTTTTGTGTAGAGAATATTAAAAGTGATAGATTTATGAAGCTTAGTGAGTAAAATAAAACCTAGAAATACAGGAATAATTAAGGAAAGCAAGTTAATTGAGGAAATAATGAATAATTGAGAAAAGAAAGACTAATTGAGGAAAGAAGGACTAATTAAGGAAAGAAGACTAATTAGGGAAATAAGGACTAATTAAGGAAAGAAGAATAATTAAGAAAAGTAGAATAATTAAGGAAAGAAGACTAATTGAGGAGAGAAGGGCTAATTAAGGAAAGAAAAATAATTAAGGAAAGAAGATTAATTGAGGAGAGAAGGACTAATTAAGGAAATCAGACTAATTCAGCAGCCTGCTAATTGCACCTATAAAAGAAGAAGAGAGAAGAAGGAGAAGACCCACCAAAATTCTAACAGAATCCAATTCTTTATAGAAGGCAAAGGCTAGAAGAAGGAGAAGCAAGCAATGAGATCCATTTCTTCCCTCCATTCCCTTTCTTATCTTTTCCCCCTTTACTAAATATTCTCCTTTTCCAATTGTAAAGTCTCCATGATAATGAGAGGTTAAACCCCCTTTGTTGGAAACTTGACATCCAACTACTCTTGATGTAATTTCTCTTCCTATCTACTTATAATATTACATTTGCATTATTCTTTCTTGTGCTTAATATTATTGCTTATGGCTTGATCACCCATTTGCATGGTAAGTTTTAAGGGTAGTTCGGGAAACATTATTTTCTAATAGAATTGGAAAGAGTATCTAGATAAAGTCATCACTAGGGATAGGTTGATATTTATTTAGCTTGTTATACATCTATATTCTTAATGCAATTTACTATTTTAGCTCTGCAAAAGGATTTGGGAGAGAAAATAGATAAATTAGGCTCTTTCATGCGGGGGACCAAAGTTAAAGTATATTAGTAGATGCAGGTGTAAATTGGAATAATTATAAATAGAGAAAAATCATTAACATTATATCAAGGAGTAGCTATAGTAGGCTAAGTTCCGAACATTCTCATCTTTTGAATTTCTTTCTACAATATTATTGGATTTTCTCATCTTTTTTGTATTTAATTAATTAATTTAAATTTATGTTTAATTCTTTTATCTTGTTTGATTTAATTTTCAGCAATTTAATTTACTATTTTCTACTACCTTTTCCAAATTTTTTTCTTAATTAAATATTCATCTACCTAAGTACAAACAAAGTTTCGGTGGATACGATACTCAAACTTTTGTTTTAACTTTACTACTTGGAACGAATTGGTGCACTTGTCAATCCATCAACATGTCTCACGCACAAGAACCCTCCAAGATCTTTATGATCAAATTGAGAGTTTGGATAATATCACAATATTTTGTCTCTTTGTAGATTGTGAACCAATAAACTTTGAAGAAGTTGCACAAGATAAAAGATGGAGAGATGCGATGGATAAATAAGTTAGATCCATTGATAGAAACAACACATTGGAACTCGTCTCCTTTCCAAAAAGGCACAGGGCTATTGGTGTCAAGTGGGTGTACAAAACAAAAAAGAATGCCAAGGGAGAAATTGAAAGATACAAGGCAAGACTAGTTACAAAAGGTTACAGTCAAAAGGCTAGGATTGATTATGATGAGGTGTTTGCTCTAGTCGCTTGCCTTGAGACCATAAGACTAATACTCTCTCTTGCAGCTCAACACAAGTGGAGAATTCATCAAATGAACGTAAAGTCTGTCATCCTGAACAGAGTCCTCGAGGAAGAAGTATACATTGAACAACCGTTGGGATACAATGTGAAAGGAGAAGAAGACAAAGTTCTCAATCTAAAGAAGGTGCTTTATAGACTAAAAGAAGCACCAAGAGCATGGTACATTCGCATTGGCAAGTACTTTCAAGAAAATAACTTCACAAAGTGCCCACACGAGCATGCCCTTAATGTCAAGATCAAAGATGGAGATATCTTGATCATGTGCATATATGTGGATGACTTGATTTTCACGGGAATTAATCCAAGTATGTTTGAAGAGTTCAAGAAAACAATGATCAAGTAGTTCGAGATGACTGGTATTAGACTAATGTCATACTATCTTGGCATTGAGGTAAAGCAGAAGGAAGATGAAATCTTCATTTCACAGCAAAACTATGCAAAGGAGATGCTCCAGAAATTCAAGTTGGATAGCTGCAAGCCAATTAGAATATTGGTGGAGTGCAAAATGAAGTTATTAAAGTTTGACAAAGCATAAAAGGTGGATACTACAAATTTCAAGAGTTTGGTGGGTAGTTTACGATATTTGACGTGCACAAGACCAGAAATTCTATATGCTTCTAGACTCATCAGTCAATACATGAAGAATTCAACCACTACACATCTCAAGGTCGCAAAACAAATTCTTTGCTATATCAAAGGAACAATTGACTTTGGCTTATGGTTCTCAACAAGTAATGACTATAAGCTTGTAGGTTACAATGACAACGATTGGGCTAGAGATGAAGATGATCGGAAAAGTACTAGTGGATTTGTGTTTTTCATGGGGAATACAACCTTCACTTGGATGTCAAAAAAGCAGCCAATAGTCACTCTTTCGACTTGTGAGGCAGAATATGTAGTAGCTACTTCATGCATTTGTCATGCAATCTAGCTCAGGAATTTGTTAAAAGAGTTGGGCAGGTCACAAGAAGAGCCAACCAAGATCTTTGTGCATAATAAGTCAACCATTGCTTTAGTAAAGAATTTAGTGTTCCATGATCAAAGCAAACATATTGATACTCGTTACCACTACAAAAGGGAGTGCATAGCAAGAAAGGATGTGCATGCAGAATATGTGAAGTCTTAAGACCAAATAGCTGACATTTTAACCAAGCCGCTCAAGCAAGAAGACTCTATCAAGTTAAGAAGCTTACTTGGAATGGTAAACCAAGTTTGAGGGGGGTGTTGAATAATATAAACTTGGTTTAGCCCACTAATCAAGTTTTAGTCCCATTTAAGTTTGTATTACTACTCCAAAGAAAATTCTAGAGAAGTATTGAAATAAGTAGAAGTAATATTTAATTAAAAGAAGAGTGTAGAACTCTCCCTTGAAGTGTGTGAAATCTTTCTTGATGTATCTAGAATTCTCCGAGAGGTTTTCATTTGTAAGTGAACCAAAAAGAACCCAAAGAAACCAAAATAAAAGTATTTCTCAAGTAATAAAAAATAGTCTTCTTTTATATATTCTTTCTTCCATTTCTCTCCTATACTTCTTATAACCTTCTCATTTCCAACATGCTCCTATTTATTCACATAGAGTGCTCTAGAAGCTAACGACTCAATGACGAGTCAGCACACACTTATCATTGACTATAAAATAGTAACACAGATTGTAACCACCTATTATGAGATCTATATTATTAGTCTACTCTAACAATAGGACTAGTGACTTTATTGCATGTTTGATAAAAATTAATTTTAAAGAGATTTATTTATATTTAAATGTTTTTTATTATAAAATGAAGTTAAAAATAAAATTTAATATAAAATTTTTAACCAACACAAAAAAATTTCATAGTTGTTCTAACCTTAAAATTAATTCTGAATTTTTTTCCTCATAAAATTTAAAATGAAAAATTTTATTTAAAATCAATTTTGAACTCTGTTATTAATTCTTTACGGTGAAACCAAGCTCACTTATTTTTTTAGCCCTCTATTTGTCATGTAAAATTCTATCTTTCCCCTCTTCAAAGGGTACATGAGGATGTGTACCTGAGGATGCAGCCGTCATACACGACATGGGCACCGTTTCCAGTGGAGCAGTTGTGAATTCTGGTGGCAGCGGTGGCAAAGCAGGTGGTGCAGTCAGTGATGGAGAGGTAGTTCCTGCATTGGAACATGGCATGGACTGGGTCTGCTCCGCTGGTTGATTGAGCCGTGGCAAAGTGTTTTCTTTGGTTGCTCACTTGTGCTCTAAGGTCGACCAAACTTGCGTTTAGATTTTGGTTGAAGTTGAGCAAGTCGTGTACTGCGACTACGCTGCACTCCCATTTGAGTAAAAAGAGTTGAGGGTCTCCAACTGCACCCTCAAAGCTCCACCATGACCACAACACCAACAAGGTTGAGGCTACGACCTTGAGTTGCACCATATTCTTGTGATTCTCAAACATGATCGGTATATATCAAAGGCTTCAAAAGATAGGTTTGATATGGGCCTTAAAGAAAAAAGTTTAAAAGTCTGAGATATTTGGTTGCTAGTTAGTAAAATATTAAATTAATTGTATTTTGGTCTTCTGATATAGTCCATTGATGATTTTGGTTTCACACTATTAATTTCACAGTTTAGTTTTTTATTTTTAAAATTGATGAATTTTAGTCCGTTTTATATCATCTATTATCATCTTTCCATTTTTTAACAACCATCATTTTTAATACTCATTGATTAAGAAATATTTAATAAAAATAAAATATTATTATAATTGGGTTAAAATACCCTTATTTAATACATGAATCCCTGATCCTTGTATTGCTAGTAGTGAAATATTAACTAAAAAAGAATATATTTTTTTTAAAAAATATTATTTAAAGTTTAAAATTTTAAAATATTAATTATTTTAAAATAAATAAATTAGAAATGAAAGAACTAGTTGAATATATGAAGAGGAAATAATAATATTTAATAGAGATATGAATATGGTTATGAAGTGTTGACATGACTAATACACTTCGATTCTATATAAGTATGACTCGTGTCAATACCACCTACATCTATAAGTTATGTCAAAACTTTCATTAAATATTATTGATAAGATAATAAAATTAAAATTGCTTAATTTTAAAATTATGGAAATCAAAAATAAAAAATTAAAAATAAGGTGACTAATTAAAATTATATGTTATTATGTAAAGAGACTAAAACTATATTTAACTATAAAATATTGATGTCATTCCTTCTCATGTATAGCTATTACAAATAGTCCTTGTTTGAAACTTTTAATTTCCACTAAGGATTTAATTATGATGATATTGAATCATCGAGCACCTATGAGGCGTGGTCCCGGATAAGCTGCTACCCACCTCTCATTGCACTAACAGCGTAGATATTTGAATATAGATATATATAATTGAAAGGTTTCCTTTGCTGTTTGTGTTATATTTTCAATTTTTTTAATTAGCTCTTTCAACTTTTATTTTCTTAATTAGGTCTAGCAGGACCTAAAGTTAAAAATAAATACAACTTCAGAAACCTACTTAAAAGAAAAGAGTCTAAAAACCTAATTAAAAATTGGGAAAAGTTCAAAGACTACGGAGTAATAAAACCTAAAACAAATTACTAGTTTATTTAATAATTGCAAATAAAGAAACCTAGAGAAAATAAGGATGTTGCAATTAATTCCTAGAAAAACAAGATCATAACTTGAACTAAACGCTCTCTTAGCCCTTATCAAAATGAACAAAATACTGTAAGAACTAAAGCAAATATATAAATATATTAAAATAACTAAAAAAATAACAAAAACCAAAAACAAAAAATAAAGAATTTTATGAGAACCATTTAAAAAACATTATCAAGACCAAAATTAAGAAAAATATAATACAGTTATAAAAAAATATATTTAAACTTTTATTTTGTTTGTCATGTAAAATAAAGAGACACAAATATGGTGTAAATTGTGAAGTGAGAACAAATAGTAATTCTCTGTAGTTGAGTTTTGAACCTAATTAATCTCAATCATAAAAAATAAATTTTACATACATTATATTATAAAGTGAAATGTAAGTTAAAAAAATTTCCATCATTGAATTAATTTAAAACTTCATGATAGTGTAGTTCTTGTCTTCCTTGTCAAAGATTGTCAACTAATGAGTCCACAGTCGATGTCCTTCGTCAGCTAATTTTCTAGCTGGTAACAGCTGGATTTTGACAACAACGACAAAGGCTCCTGCTGCATACTTTGCCGAAAATGAAAAGAAAAGAAGGGAAAAGTGATGCTGATGAAAGAAAGTAATTACATTAATTAATCCCCTGTTAAATATATACTATAGAGAAAGAGAGAGAGAGAGAGAGAGGAAAGTGATCTCGAACAAGGAATCGGACATAGATCAATTGATTTTCATTCAATTCAGTGATTCACATGTTGGGTTGAACTGTTGAAGTGAACGCCAAAATTGACCTCCCTAATTAATTAATTCCAAAGTCGTTGATAGTTAATTATTTATGGTCAACACAATTAATGTCATCATCTATCCTTCCTCAAAAATCAGACGTCAATTGTTTTGCAATGTTGTTGACTCCTACATTCCATCCTCCTTATATAATTAATTAAGGTATATATATAATATATATGTAACAAAAACATCCTCCTCCTCGATCTGTTGAACGTACACGACTCTTGGGTTCTCTGTCTTCTGTCACTAATAAGTAATATACACATGAAGGCTACATGTTATTATTATGGTATGATTAACATGGTTAGCAGACAAGTAATTGTTTTTTAAGTATGTAGTCAACAATTTGATGATCTCCAAATCTGTATGATAGAAACATAAAATTCCTCATATAAAAGTTTTAGTCTTGGTATCTCTATGTATTTCATAGTGTGTTGTCTCCAATTGAGTGAACCTTTTTATTTTACCTGTTTTCCCATGTTTATATGTTCAAAACTTTAGAGGTGAAAAAAAAAGGTAACCAAAGGTTTGAATGATATAAAATATACACAATATTTGATAAAATATGGACAAAACATATTAATAATATTATTTTATATTTGATGACATTTTTTAAATATTATTAAAAGTTTTTAATAATATTTTTATTAAGAGTTAAACAAAAAATATTCTTAAAAATCACATGTGCAGTAGTGTTACTTTATAACCGTAATCCAAACACACTAAGACTTGTATGCCGTATCTATTTAAATCTAAATAGCTCTTCTTTTATTATTATATCTTTTTTAGGAAATAATAAATGCAAAAGGTTTCGGAAATAAAAGTAAGGTTGATTAAGAGGATAAAGCTATTTAATCTTCTGTAGGCACCATCTGTCAATTTGCCTTTCGTAGTCTCAATTTCCTCCTCAAAAATAAAATCTTAGGAATGCCAATGTAATTTTCTCTTTAAAAAAGTTTTACAAATAATTATTCCCATCTTTAACAATGAATTGGACAAAAAAATTATTTTACATCATGTACTTAATTTAATCATCGAGCATGTACAACAGAGCTGGGGTAGTAGCATGCTAGCAGTAATGGTAGAGGAACCAGTTGAAGCAGATATATCTTTAATGGCCCTTAAATTTGACTAAAAAAATATAGGCATCGAAGGTCTTATGTGCTCAAGTAAGTCATTGCTAATGAGTTGGAGTACTACTTCAGACATGGCTGGCCGCATTGCAGACGATGCTTGAGTGCACAACAAAGCAATTCCTATTACTTTCTTCACTTCTTCTGAATCCTACTTATTAGGGTTTAAGCTTTTGTCCACTAACTCCAAATGCTTGCCACTCTCATACAATTTCCATGCCTGTTGTAGTCAAAACCAAGGGTCATATTGTAAAATGTTATAAGAAAATGAACAATATTTGGCACATATTTATGGGAAGTTCCTTTCTTGGCGAAGAAGGTAATTATCCTCACTATCATCTTCAAAAACCTTCACATCAATACTCTTTTGATCACTCATGATTTCTAGGACTACAATTCCATAGCTGTATATCAGCCTTTTTTGATAATTGACCATGGAGTGCATATTGAGGTGTTGTGTATCCTAATAGAAGCAAAGGGGGATTTTCTTTGATTTCGAGGCCAAGGGACCTTCGTAACTACACTATGGACTAAGTTTAATTTTCTTACTTACCATTTCATTCATTGGAAGCTTATTTAAGTACAATTTTGGTGATTCTGTGTGGTAACAGAATTCACAATCACGATTGCACAAGCACTACTGCACTAACTACTTGCACTAACAACTTTTCTAACAGAATGAGAAAAGGTTGTAATTGTCTCCACTAACTCCATGGAGTCTGCCTCCTCTTTGCAACTATGTGTAGTCTTCCAGATAATTTGGGCCTTTCATTGTGGGTATGGGTTTCGGGTGTGATCGAGGCCGTACCCGAATCAAATAAACATTAAAAATACAGTATCTAGAAAGTGATCTTAGATCATCTCCCAACGAGCAATGATTAACCAAACATTCATAACAGATAGTAATAAAACAGTAACAAATTGGAGGGGGGAGTTGTTTGTTTTTGTAAATTAAACCGCAAGCAAATTCGAATTAAAGAAATAACAAAATTAAAATATGTTGTTTCCCCTTGATTCACAAGCAAGACTCTTATCCTAGGTTACGAGGATTTATCCCTAATCAGTTCAACCACTTAATCCAACCCTAAATTAAATTACTAAGCGAAAATTAACATAAGGCAGTCATTATGTGATTAAGCAACACATACACCAATTAATCATGAATGAAACTGATCATTAAGCATGAACGTAAATTAAGCGTAGAGACAATTAATCAAGCACTAAGCATGCATGGATTAATAGCAACAAATAAAGAGCAATTGGTGAAGAGGAAAACTGATCAGAATTCAATAGTAATAACAAAACCTCAAAGAGAGTTGTGCTTGATCCTCAAGAGAAAACAACGCTGGAGACTTAGCCTTTCATTAATCAGCAGAAAATGAAATTGTAATTGGAAGTAGAAAACGAAATTACAGATTGAAGCAAAAACAAAATTGTAGAAAACGAATTTTATTCTACATGAAGAGTGCGCATGAACAACAATAAAAATTGGAATTGCAAAACCCTAAAATTATTCTCCTCTCAAAACTCTCTAAACTAAAACTCTGGTGCTGTTATATATGTCCTCAGCCCCGAAGCTTACAAATCTATTTTAAGTCCAAGCCCATAAACGAAATAAAATAAAATCTGGACAAGATAAGATAAGATTAGATGAAATAAAATCTGAACGAAATAAAATGTAGATGAAATAAAATTTGGATAAGATAAGATTTGATAAAATAAAATTGTCTACTCTCTTCAAGTCCAAGCCCAATTCCGGATTCAAGTCCAATTGCTTATAATTCTCCTGAAATTTAATTAAAAACACAAAATTAGTCAAGTAGGCCCAAATGATAAAATTGTATAATTAATTTGACAATTAAGGCTAATCAGTAATTAAAATGGTGACAAAAGGATTAAGAAATAAGAGAAAATAATGACACATCAAATCCCCCCACACTTAGCCTTGTGCACTCCTGGGCAAAATTAAAAAGCAAAGCAAGGAACAAATCCATAGACATTAAAGAGAAACAAACAAACACAAAAACAATTACATATTTCTCAATGAATCTTAAGGAATGAAAGGAATGGGAAACATCCAACACATAGAGAGTTAAAGAATCAAGACAGTCATGGAAATCATCCAAGCATCTCAAACATGACAAGATAGTCAATCAGCTCAAGAATGAAAAGTGATAAAGTCTCATAAGATATGTACTCTATCTCTCAAGTGTCTAGGCTACTGTTTACTCTCAGAGCACCCATGAAAACAAACACCACATAGACTTGGCAAGACTCTAAAATTGACAACCACACCACAAACACATGCACATGAGGATCAAAAAGTCTTTTAAGGTTGTAATGGGGCCAAGGACAAGGTAGAGGAAAGTATGGGATAAGTAGCTAAAACCCAAAGGAATAGAGGAATAATGGGGAATAAGTAGGAACTAAGAAAAAGTAGTAAACCCCAAAACCAAAATTAAAAATTAAGCTTAAAAAGTAAACCCAAAACAAAATCAACCAAGTCCTCAAACCAATCCAAGTCTTCAAACCAATACCTCATTTATTCAACTTCATTCTTTTTCTATTTTTTTTCTCTTTTTTCTGTTTTTTTTTGTTTTTTTTTTCATTTTTTTCTATTTTTTTAACGTGAACAGTAGCATTTGAAAAATAAAGTAACAATTAGGAAATATATGTATATACATCAAGCATGGGCAAAATACATCATCAAGCATGGCCAACAAAAACATTTCATCCAATGAAACATCCCCCCCCCCCCCCCCCACACACACACACACACTCACTTATTCCCAAAACAATTCCAAAGCTCCAAAATTCCTTAAGGCTTATAATGAGCTTCAAAACAAAAAAAAAGGGGAACATAGGCTCAAAGGGGCTATCAAAGGAATTAATTCGAAGTAGGCTCATTTGGCTAGAGGCTTATAAGAACAAAATGCCTAAATCATCTCCCAACATGCATGTGAAGCAAGAAGTATCAACAAGAGTCAAGCCAAGGCTATTGTGCAAGCAATCAATTGGGCAAAACACACCGAATAAAATAGATGATGATGGCTCAAATTCTCACCAAGGGTAAATCTATCACTTTCAATTCGAACTTTCAAAACTAACTTGACATGTAGAGAAAAACAAGGATTTCAATTCACAAAATGCCAAGAAACTCCTATTTCAAAAACAATTACCCATTACCTGTACATAACCCAAAATTCAAAGAGAAACATGCAATGTTGTACACAAAACATAAAACTAAAATAACAAAATTAACCTAGAAAACCTAACAAAATTAAACTAGAAAACCCAACAAAATTAAAGAACAATCTCCCCTCCCCCCCCCCCCACACACTTAAACAGCACATTGTCCTCAATGTAGCACAATCATAAGATCAAGAGCAATCAAAACAATCAATAAATTTGGACAAGTGCAATAAAAGCAAAGAAGGAGATAGAAAAAGAAAACTCCCTAAGTCATGGCGGAAGAGAAGTACGGTGAAGTAAGGAGGTCTCCTCCATCACTACATCCACCAAGGAAGGATTTGTGAGGAATGGTTTTAGCCGATGTTCGTTGACCTTGAAGGTCTTATCTGTGGATTCACTTTTGATCTCAATTGTACCATAAGGAAAAACATTAGTCACCACAAAAGGACCAATCCACTTTGACCACAACGTACCACTCATGAGTCCGAGCCTAGAGTTATACAATAAAACTTTCTGTCCAACCACGAAGTCCTTCTTAGCTATCAAACTATCATGGAACTTGTTGGTCTTCTCCTTGTAGAATTTGGAATTCTCATAGGCTTCTAAACGGATCTCATCTAGCTCACTTAGTTGCAACTTCCTTTCCTCTCCAGCCTGATCAATAGAGAAGTTGCAGGTCTTTACAACCCAGTAGGCTTTATGCTCTATCTCTATAGGAAGATGACATGCCTTGCCAAAGACAATCCGATAAGGAGACATTCCTATGGGTGCTTTGTAGGCAGTCCTATGCGCCCAAAGAGCACCATCCAGCCTGGTGCTCCAATCTTTTCTGTTCGGCTGCACAATCTTCTCCATGATCCTTTTTATCTCCTTGTTTGAAATCTCAGCCTACCCATTAGTTTAGGGGTGGTAAGGTGTGAAAATTCTGTGCACGATCCCATACTTTTTGAGCAAGGCATACATGGATCTGCTACAAAAATGGGTGCCTTGATCACTAACGATGGCTCTAGGGACTCCAAACCTGCAAAACAGATTAGATCTAACAAAATCCACAACAACCTTAGTGTCGTTAGTTTTGGTGGGTTTGGCTTCCACCCATTTTGAAACATAATCAACAACAAGGAGAATATAAACAAAACCAAAAAAGATAGGGAAAGGCCCCATAAAATCTATACCCCAGACATCAAACACCTCACAGAATAACATGGGTTGTCGAGGCATTTGCTGTCTCTATGAAAGTGAGCCGCCTGCTCTCTGACAAGGCTCATAAGTGCTATAGATTCTCCACGCATCCTTGAAGATGATGGGCCAATAGAAACCGCAGTCAAGCACCTTGCGAGCTGTCCTCTGTATGCCAAGATGACCACCTGGTGCGGAAGAATGACAGAATTGCAAGACCGAGTCGATTTCATGGTCTGGAATGCATCTCCTAATAACCTGGTCACTGCACAACTTCCACAAATAGCGGTCATCCCAAATATAATGCTTAGCATCGCTCTTAATATTATCATTTTGAGCTCTAGAGGTTAAGGGAAGAAAAACAGAAACAACCAAATAATTCACAATATTAGCAAACCAAGGAGTGGGGAAGGAATCAGAAATACTATACAGAATGTACAAATGGTCATCCGGAAAATCATCCCGAATGTGTGAGTCCTCAGACACACGTTCAATCCTACTCGGGTGGTCAGCCATGAGGTTCTGTGAACCACTCCGATCACGAATTTTCAAATCAAACTCTTGGAGCCAAAGCATCCACCTGATCAATCTAGGCTTTGATTCAACCTTCTTTAATAGGTACTTCAGAGCTACATGGTCAGTATAAACAATAACACGAGTACTAAGCAAATATGAACGAAATTTATCAAGAGCAAAAACTATCGCTAATAGCTCATTCTCTGTGGTAGTGTAATTTGTTTGGGCAGCATCCAAAGTTCTGGAAGCGTAGTAGATCAACCGAGGCAGCTTATCAATCTTTTGAGCAAGGACAGCCCCCAATGCGTAATTTGATGCATCACACATTAGCTCAAATGGGACTGTCCAATAAGGTGCCTGAATGATAAGGGTGGTAGTCAACACACGCTTGAGGTAATCAAAAGCCTCTTTGCACCGGTCATCAAAATCAAACTCCACCTCCTTTTGCAACAGATTGGATAGTGGAAGGGCCACTTTGCTAAAATCCTTGATAAAATGCCTATAAAACCCTGCATGACCAAGAAAAGAACGAACCTCTCGCACACAAGATGGGTAAGGCAATTGTGAAATAACAACTATTTTTGCAGGGTCTACCTCTATGCCCCTATTGGAAATGATATGCCCTAAAACTATACCTTGTTCTACCATGAAGTGACATTTTTCAAAATTCGGCACAAGGTTAGTTTCAATGCATCTATTAAGAACTCTATCCAGACTATCCAAACATGCATCAAAAGAGGATCCATAAACAATAAAATCATCCATAAACACCTCTATGCAACTCTCTACAAATTCACTGAAAATCCTAAGCATACACCGCTAGAAGGTACCAGGGGCGTTGCATAGGCCAAAGGGCATCCTCCTATGTTAACGTGTATGCATTAACATCGGTTTTTTGGAAAACCGATGTTAACATATCATACGTTAACATCAGTTTTTCAAAAACTGATGTTAAGAAGGATACTTTATTTACAAATATGCCTCCGCGTTTAACTTAACATCGGTTTTGTCCAAAAATGATGTTAATAAGCCGATGTTAAAACTGCTTTTTGTAGTAGTGTAACCAAGGGGAGAAAAGCAAGTGGAAGAAATACAAGAAAAATTTCAACACCCAGGAAGGAACAACTAACACTAGCAACAATAATGAAAATAACAAAGAATTTCCTCCTTGCAAACACTATGGCAGAATGGGTCATCGTCTTTTCAAATGCTAGAGAAGACTTGATGTTATGTGTGAAAAAGTGCAACAAGTTGGGGCATCATGTGAAAATTTGCAGAAGCAATTTTCAACAAAAGAATGTGGCTCAAGTTGTAGATCAACAAGAAGAAGAGTAATTGTTTGTAGCAACATGTTTTACAATTAGCAACTCAAGTGAATGTTCGCTAGTGGATAGTAATTGTAAGAACCACATGACCCATGGTCAAGAGCTTTTCAGATAATTGAACAAATCACAAGTATCAAAAGTTAGAATTGACAATGGTAATCTTATCACTGTTGAAGGAAAGAGAACTATAGCCATTGAAAGTTGTGTCAATACAAAATTAATTTATGATGTTTTGTATGTATCTGAGATTCATCAAAACTTGTTAAGTGTGGGACAATTGATTGAAAAGGAGTTTAAAATCATCTTTAAAAAAAAAGCACTGTTTGATTAAAATGTCAATGATAAGGAAATTTTCAATATCAAAATGAGAGGTAAAAGTTTCCCATTTGATCCATTGAAGGAAGAGCAAGCATCCTATCCAATTACTATAAACAATACAGAAGTCTGACACAAAAGATTAGGCCATTTTCATCATGCAATTGTTGAGGAATAATATGCAATCTCACTTGACCATTATGCAACGAATGCTTTAAATAATACAGATTCTGTCATGAAGAGAGCATCGTCAATGTATTCAAAAGAAATGGACCAATGGTTTTTATCCTCTGAAGCCTTAAGGTTAAAAAGATGGAGTTGGAGATTGAATCACAATTTATGAATGAAGCTCATTTAGAATTGAATAATACCATTGAGCATTCAATCGAAAATGACAACAAAGGAAAAAAGATCCTTTGTAAAAGAAAGAATGTGTTAATGGGTGAATTGGAACAACTTCTTGCTTTAGTTAAATAGAGAGAAACAGAGATAACAGACAATGACTCTAATTTAGAAGTTGTAGAAAATAAGATAAATAAAGTTGTTTCTGGATTTAAAGAGATGCAGTCAAGCATCCAGCAAGGTATAACAACCTTCAAGCAGAATTATTTTCATAGATAAAAGAGTCTCAGAACTAGAAGCGAAAACTATAGCAAGAAATTTCAAGGAGGCTGGATGAATAGCTACTAAAGCAAAGTCACTTGGTGTTAAAAAAAAAGAGCATTCAGATAGATATTGATATAACTACATTAAATCTTGAGCTACTAAGAGAGAAACTTAAACTTGTCAACCATTGATACAAGGAGAAGAGTTGAACGTGTTAGTTTGTTATTTTTTTTATTAATTATTTGACCAGGTTTTTAGGATTAATTCTTTTATTTTCTATTACGTAGTAATTGTTATTTTAGTAGTTTGTTATTGTTATGTTAGTGGCTTGTTATTGTTATGTTAGTGGTTGGTTATTATGTAGGAAGTCAGTTATTATTGCTTTTTCCTGTGACAATAAATCTGTATTTAAACAGATGATCATTCAATAAACAAAAATGTGCATTCATCTCCTCTAATTTTATGAATTAGGCTTATTTTACAACACTATGCTACAACTCTACAATAATGGACTTTGTCATTGACTTGGCACAGTCTTCTTCTAACATCAAAGGATGTTGTCATGGCACTATTCTACGAGCCATCATCTTCCACATCAGTTTATTCTGTTCCTTCACATGCTATGCTGTGGTCATTCTACTAGTAGAAGCCAAAATATTTAGGGACCATCACGATGTTACTTGTTTGGTTCTTACTATTCTCTTACACAACTACAACTTCAACTTCAACTTCGCAATCGGTAAATCATTTAGCAGTGAATCAATCCATTCGAGATGGTGAGACTTGTTGGAAAAATAAAATAAAAAATGAAAGAAAATAAATATGAAGAAGATGCACAGTCTTGAATTAAATAACAAAATAGCAGTAGCAAATTAAATTTAATTGACAGCACATGAATAATGCATTATAACATACAATAAGCACAAGAAAAAAAAAATTAAGGGAAGAAAGATATAGCCTGGGTTGAAGCGCGTAAACACTATCCTTAGAGAGAAAACGCCCCCACTGCACGGGTAAAAAATTTTGATTGCGCTCCTCTCCCAAGATACGACAACCTGTTGGTTCCGATCGTGTGCAGCGAAAGGATCCCCGAACCTTATGAACACCAATGCTCTTGCTCTCACAAAAATTAAGTTTTGTATAGGAAAAGAAAGAGATAAATTTTTGGCAGAAAGAAACCAGAGCTCTCAGTCTGTCATTTCTAGAAAAGAGGAAAGAGATATATATAGACATTTTGCAACAACAAAATATGACCGTTAGAAATATGACCGTTGGAAAACCAACCTACAGTTGTCACAACAAACATAACAAACTAGTTTGACTCATTAAAACAAAATCTTAAGAAAATCAAAAATAAATATTTTATTTTATAAGATGGAATATATATTTATAAATTTTAAATTAAAACACAAATATTTACCAACATTCCCCCACATAATTTAAAATTTTAAAATATATTTTCTAAAAGATAATTTGTATAAAAACATAAGAGAAAGAGCATGTGATATTGTATTTCGGTATAAGGAACCTTCCGGGTTTGAGCCTTATACCTAGTGTTTATGAACTTCCATCCGAGAAAAATGTAGTGACTTGATTGTCTTGAACTACATATTCTTTAACCGGACTTTAGTACACAACCCCTACAATATTGGCGTTCAATTAGGTTCTAATCAGTGGTAGCGCGTTACACGGCCTTGCGCTTATATCTTGTTTCGTGAGTGTCACTTAGAGATTAGCCCATATCTCACAGTGGCGGCCCCACCACCACACTCACTAGGTGAATCCTCAAAGAGTGAGTTGTGACCTTCACCCCTACAACAATTGTCATCGGATTCATTAAGAGGTATTTTGTTTTTTACCAAAAATACACATATATAAATACCTCAACCTTAATATTGCCACAATTTATAATACACCTCGTCATAGGAATGAGAAACGGAACAACTCCGTCAACTTTCATTTTGGTGTACTTTAGTCAACAAACAATTTCGTTGTTACCCGTTGAACTTCATTCATGGGATCACCAATCACACGGAGACGGGTGTCCATTGTTGTAACTAAATAATGGGCTTTAATCCCATTCCCCTCGACGACTCAAGTACTTGTTGACGCGTCAACCCTTTTGTAAGCGGATCCGCAATATTATTTTCTGACCTGACAAAGTCAAGAGAAATGACACCATGAGAAATCAAATTTCTGATAGACTTATGTCTCACTCTTAAGTGTCTTCTTTTTTCATTAAAATTTTTGCTAGTAACTTTAGATATAGCAACTTGACTATCACAATGCATTGGAATTGGAGGTATAGGCTTATTCAACAATGGTAGATCACATAACAAATTTTTAAGAAACTCAGCCTCACTAGTAGCAGTATCTAAAGCAATAATTTTTGCTTTCATGTGAAATAATAATTTGTCTAGTAGATTTTCATGATACTGCACAACCAGTTAAAGCAAAGACATAATCACTCATCAATTTTATTTCATCAAAATCAGAACTTCAATTTTATATCACTAAATCCCTCAATTACTTTCCAATCTACCAACTGCATGGGCAATATGAGACAGACCTAGAAAAGTTTGTCAAATGCAACAAAAAACCGATACTTTGAGAATATTTATGTGAAGAAATTCCTTTACTCAAATTTTTCTTTAACTTCATGGATGAGTCATAAGGAGTACAAATATGTTTCACATCAAAATAATTAAACTTCTTCAATAGTTTTTCAACATAATAAGATTGGGTAAAAGTCATGCCATCATTTTTCTTTATAAGCTTAATTCCCAAAATCACATCTCCTTGACCAAGGTCTTTTATGTCAAAGTTTCTAAACAATAAGGACTTCACATAATTTATGAAATGCATATTACTACCAAATATCAATATGTCATCCAGATACAAACATAAAATGACACATCCATTATTATCAAATTGTTTCACATACACACATTTATCACTATCATTAATTTGAAAATCATACAAAAGAATAACTTAATCAAACTTTTGTGTCAATGCTTTGGAGCTTGTTTCAAACCATACAAAGATTTAACAATTTATTTTTCAAGAAAAAATATTTTCAAAGAAAGTCACATCTCTAGACTCCATAATAGTACCATTAGAAATTTCAGATACTTCTGAATTAATAACTAAGAATCTATAAATAGTATTATGTAAAAAATATTCAACAAAATATAATTAATATTTTTTTTTCAATTTTCCTTTTCTTATTAATAGGGATATTAACCTTTACTAGACACCCCCACACTTTAAGATATTTCAAATTTGGTTATTTTTTTTTCTCCATAGCTCATAAAAAATTTTCTTTTGTTTATAAGGTACTCTTTTAAGAATACGACATGCAAAATATAAAGTTTCACCAAAGTGTTTATTTTATTATTTTTGTGTGTTATATTTTCACAGGCTTATC
This sequence comes from Glycine max, assembly GCF_000004515.6. Classification (NCBI taxonomy): domain Eukaryota; kingdom Viridiplantae; phylum Streptophyta; class Magnoliopsida; order Fabales; family Fabaceae; genus Glycine; species Glycine max. The sequence continues at coordinate 34,253,862 of NC_038247.2, forward strand.
TTTTATCAATGAGTTATGAATAAAGAGACAATCAACATGTAACAACAAAATACTTGCAGTAGTAATAATAACGTTAAACAATAAAAATTAAAAACCAAACAACAAATGTCTTGATTTTAAAGACTTGTGTTCACAGGATCATTTGACCAAGTAAAAGATAGTTTTTCTAATCAAATAGGAATGAAATTAGAAGTATGCTTTTAGTTTTTCACATAAACTAATTCTAAAAGCATTTTCTCTTCAAAACCATCATTAATAAAGAAAATATATTTTAAATTTCAAATTATAAGAAAATATTTTTCAACAATCTCTCACTAATGTAAAATTTAAGGAAATGAAATAATATAATAAAACATTTTTAATAGAACATCATGCATTGTGTTTTCATCCATTAATTTTTCATGCTTACTAGAAAGGAACTTAATCATATCCATTATAGATATTTTGATGAAACATCATGCTACTGCAGAAAAGACTATGCAAGAAGAAAGTGACAACTAAGTTTTTCTCTCTAAGACTATTGGAAAAATAAAATAAAAAATGAAAGAAAATAAATATGAAGAAGATGCACAGTCTTGAATTAAATAACAAAATAGCAGTAGCAAATTAAATTTAATTGACAGCACATGAATAATGCATTATAACATACAATAAGCAAAAATTTTGATTGCGCTCATCTCCCAAGATACGACAACCCGTTGGTTCCGATCGTGTGCAGCGAAAGGATCCCCGAACCTTATGAACACCAATGCTCTTGCTCTCACAAAAATTAAGTTTTGTATAGGAAAAGAAAGAGATAAATTTTTGGTAGAAAGAAACCAGAGCTTTCATTCTGTCATTTCTAGAAAAGAGGAAAGAGATATATATAGGCATCTTGCAACAACAAAATATGATCGTTAGAAATATGACCGTTGGAAAACCAACCTACAGTTGTCACAACAAACATAACAAACTAGTTTGACTCATTAAAACAAAATCTTAAGAAAATAAAAAATAAATATTTTATTTTATAAGATGGAATATATATTTATAAATTTTAAATTAAAACACAAATATTTACCAACAAGACTTTGGTTTCAGCTGGTGTAATTACTGAAATGGGTTTCTTCAGTCCCGGAAATTCAACAAGACGATACTTGGCTATATGGTACACAAATGCATCCTCTTACACAGTGGTATGGGTGGCTAACCGAAACACACCTCTTCAGAATAACTCAGGAGTTCTCAAACTCAATGAGAAAGGGATTCGTGAGCTTCTCAGTGCTACAAACGGCGCCATTTGGTCATCCAATATATCAAGCAAAGCAGTGAATAATCCAGTTGCTTATCTTTTGGATTTGGGAAATTTTGTAGTGAAAAGTGGACACGATACTAACAAGAACAGCTTCTTGTGGCAGAGTTTTGATTATCCAACTGATACATTGATGTCAGGAATGAAGCTTGAATGGAACATAGAGACTGGTCTAGAAAGATCTCTTACATCTTGGAAAAGTGTTGAAGATCCAGCTGAGGGAGAATATGCTTCAAAAATTGAACTTAGAGGATATCCACAATTAGTAAGGTTTAAGGGACCTGATATTAAAACCAGAATAGGATCATGGAATGGCTTGTATCTAGTTTATAATTAAAAATACCCAATAAAAAAAGATAAGATAAGACCCGGTCAACAAGGCTAAGTCAAAAATACCTAATCAAAGAAAAAATTATTTTTGATAAGCACTAAGTAAAATTAAAAGGATGTTGAATTTTAATAAATAAAAAGATGACACTTTCCAAAATAAATATTTATAATAAGGTTAATAACAGTAAATAATTATTAATTAATACATTCAAAATAGATAATAAAGTCAATTAAAATATGATATTAATCCATTTTAAATGAGTGACAGTTGAGTTCACATGAATGAAAATAATATATTTAATGAAAAAATTTGTGTTACATTCTCAGCATGTATAAAATTTCTAATAAAATTAACTTTTTAAAGAAAATAATAATATAATATAAATTTATCTTACTATCAAATTTAGATAATAATACTTTATATTTAAGCCAATTTAAATTCTCTTATTAAATTTTTTTATAATTTTTTCTAAATTAATTCAAAATATTTTAAATTCAGCTTGATTCAAATGCATTATTTGTTTAATCATTAATTCCCTTGTCAAAAAAGAAAACAGTTAAAAAATTAAGTTGATTGACAAAATAGTTTTTTTTTTCACAGAACTAAATAATGAATATATAACTACAACAGTTAAAGAAGAAGAGATATCTTTAATAAAAATTGAAAAAAATCTACAATAATTGAATACGTGTTAGTGCTATGAGTGGTGGGTAGCAAGCAGTTTATCTGTGTGTTGACTGTTGACTCTGCCTCATAGGTGCACGATGATTCGTGTCGTCATAATTATCTTAGTCCATCCACACATGAACATCATTAACAATTATACTTTTTTCTTTGAGAACATCATTAACAACTATACTTTTATTCTTTGAGGCCAATATCAAACCCATCTTTTGTATCCTTAGATATATACCGATCTAGTTTGAGAATCACAACAATACAATGCAACTAAAGCTCGTAGCCTTAACCTTGTCGATATTTTGGCCATGGTGGAGCTTTGAGGGTGCTGTAGGAGACCCTCAACTCTTTTTCCTCACATTTGAATGCAGCACAGTCTCGGCACGCGACTTGTCCAACTTGCATCAAAATCGAAACGCAAGTTTCGCTGCCCTGAGATCGCAGGTTAGCAACCAAAGCAAGCACTTTGCCGCGGCTCAATCAACCAGTGGATCAGACCCTGTCTATGCAACGTTTCAATGCAGGAACTACCTTTCCAACACTGACTGCACCACCTGCTTTGACGCGGCTGCTGCCAATATCCGCAACTGCTCCACCGGAAATACTGCTCATCTTGTTTATGACGGCTGTATCCTCAGGTACACATCCATCTTGTATTTGAGCAATAATAGTCCTTTCTTATCGCTGATAATTCAAAAATGATTTTTTGAAACTCTTGGTGTGTACCCTTTGATGAGAAGAAAGAGAGAGAATTTTATGCAACAAATAGAGGGCTAAAATGAGTAAGTGTAGAATTGAGAATTGATTTTAAATCTAAAATTGATTTAAAATAAATTTTTGTACGTTTAATTTAGTTTCATGTCGGGGAAAATTTTAGAATTAATTCTGAGTTAAAACAATTCTGAGTAATTTTTATATTGGATAAAATAATTTATATTGAGTTTTATAATAAAAACATCCAAATATAAACCATATTACATCAAAATCAGTTTTAATCATAATCAATTTTACAAAATCAATATTTCAGTTAAAATCAATTTGTAAGTTTGGTCCTGCATCGTCTCTAGCAATAATGGCGTTAATTTTTTATTTCCAGCCAAATGCAAGAAACCGCCAAATGCAAATTTCAGTTAAAATTAATTTTTTTAAAATCAATTTGTAAAACTAAGTTGTCAAGATGTTAAAATCAAGAAACCGCCAAATGCAAATTTCAAATGTCACAAGATTGTTCCAACCTAATTATCGATATTGAGTTCAAAAATATACAATTGTCTTAAATACACAGACAATGAGTTTGTTAACTATCGTAATCCTACCTGACTTGAAAATGTAGGTTGAATTATCATTTAACACAAATTATCAACTAGCTAGGTGTTTATAGATTATCAAGACCATGCGGATTAGATTTTTTAGATCCGTTATCATCAGAATTAATTGACTTTGATTTTTGATGCTTCAGAATGTCTTTGGCTGTTCAGGTACTTGAACAGTGTGTTCTTGGACAACAGTATCATTTTTAGCAGCCACACATTTTGTGGAAATCAGACTGCAGATGAAAGCACTGCTTTTGGAACAGTTGGACTACAAGTGCTGATGGATCTACAAATAGCAACACCCAAAATTAGTGGCTACTTTGCAGCTACCAAGACACATGTAGCAGGCGGTGCAATCTATGCTTTTGCACAATGTGCTGAAACTCTCACACCCGACACTTGTTTGAATTGTTTGTCAAATCAACTGAGCAACATACAAGGTTGTCTTCCCAATACAAATGGTAGGGCAATTGACCCTTCTGGATGCTTTATGAGATACTCGGAGACACCCTACTTTGCTGATAACCAAACCACTGATATCAGTCTCTTCTTAAAACAAGGTACAAATGCCATAACTTCATGCAATAGATGTTGACAGGAATGAATAACAATGGGCTAGTGGTGTGCCATCTCTGATTCAATAGTGAGAAAGGCTAGTAACTAGTAACACATTATCTTATTTAATGGGTCTCAAATATGATTTTGTAGTTAATTTCTAACAAATTTTAATCAATATATAGTAGAGAATGTATCAGAAAACTGTGTTAGAAAAACATGTTACTAGTATTTCTCGTACTATAATATCAACATCTTGAATAGACACACCATTCGGAACATTTGAGGTCAACTTTTTTTCTGTCTTGCAGGACCAGGAGGTTCAATGAGGAAGTGGGTCACTATTGGTGGTGGTCTTGCAGGTGCACTCCTTGTTGTGATCCTTCTATCATTATTTTTTTGGTATAGAAGATCTCAAAGTCCAAAGAGAGTTCCTAGAGGTAATAAGACTATTTGGATTTCGGGAAGTCTTTATGTGATGCTTTGCATCCAACTATTACAAATTATTATGTCTAAAAATATCATTGTTCTCGTACACATAGATGAATTCATTTCTTCATATATATATATATATATATATATATATATATATATATATATATATATAAATCAAACTTATATTTTGCTTAGCAGCTTACACATTGGGAGCAACTGAGTTGAAAGCTGTAACAAAGTACAAGTATAGTGACTTGAAAGCTGCAACAAAAAATTTTAGTGAGAAAAATAAGCTAGGAGAAGGAGGCTTTGGTGCTGTATACAAGGTAAACTTGAGTTGTTCCTCCTCACATTTCAATCGTGACTCTAAGAGTTCTGTTTTTAATGTGAAGTTGTCAACGAAGATATCTCCATAAGCTAAGAAGGCAATATTACTTATATGCTACACATCTAGTGATAGAAAACTAAGTTTCAAGCAGAATTTTTAATGATGATGTTATACAATAGGGGACAATGAAAAATGGGAAAGATGTTGCAGTAAAAAAGTTACTTTCAGGAAAATCCAGCAAGATCGATGATGAATTTGAGAGTGAAGTAACGCTTATAAGTAATGTTCATCACAAAAATCTGGTTCGACTTCTTGGTTGTTGTAGTAAAGGCCAAGAAAGAATTCTTGTTTACGAATACATGGCAAACAACAGCCTTGACAAATTCTTATTTGGTAACTAGTTAATTTCCAATGGAAGCATTTTGTGAGTTATCCTTTATTTAGCTCTGTTTTTACCTCTGAAGTTTTGAACATATACACATGGGAAATAGGTAAAAGAAAAGGTTCACTCAACTGGAGACAACGGTATGATATAATTTTGGGCACGGCTAGGGGATTGGCCTATCTACATGAGGAATTTCATGTTTCTGTCATACATAGAGATATCAAGAGTGGAAATATTCTCTTGGATGAAGAACTTCAGCCTAAAATTGCTGATTTTGGATTGGCGAAGCTGCTTCCAGGGGACCAATCTCATCTTAGCACAAGATTTGCTGGGACATTGTGAGTCAAAATATAATACCAATAACTCAACTTGAAAATTTTAAAGAGTCAAATATATTGGTATCCACATGCAGAGTAGTCTCATAAATCTTATGCATTTGTCAGGGGATACACAGCACCTGAGTATGCACTCCATGGTCAATTATCAGAAAAGGCTGATACATACAGCTATGGAATTGTAGTTCTAGAAATCATAAGTGGTCGAAAGAGTACTAATGTGAATGTTGTTGATGATGATATTGAGGATGATTACCTTCTTCGACAAGTAAGGAACTTCCCATATATATGTACCAATTATTGTTTGTTTTCTTATAACATCTTACTATATGAACCTTGATTTTGACTACAACAGTCATGGACATTGTATGAGAGTGGCAAGCACTTGGAGTTAGTGGACAAAACCTTAAACCCTAATAAGTATGATCCAGAAGAAGTGAAGAAAGTGATAGGCATTGCTTTGTTGTGCACTCAAGCATCGCCTGCAATGCGGCCAGCCATGTCTGAAGTAGTAGTCCAACTCAGTAGCAATGACTTACTTGAGCATATGAGACCTTCGATGCCTATCTTTTTTGAGTCAAATTTAAGGGCCCCTTAAAGATCTATCATATCTGCCTCAACTGGTTCCTCGACCACTAATGCTACTACCTCCAATTCTGTTGTACCTGCTCAATGATTAAGTACATGATGTGAAATAAATTTTTTGTCTAGTTCATTATTAAAGATGGGAATAATTATTGGTAAAAAATCTTATTTTGAAGAGAAGATTACATTGGCATTCCTAAGATTTTGTTTATTAGTGCTTTATGGAGTGCTTGAGTTTTTTTTTTTTTTTAAAAAAAAGGCAAAAGAAGTATATTGATACTTATGAAAGTAAGAACTTTACATGTTGGGGATGTACAGTAAGAACTATACATAACAAAAAGAGACCCAAAAAACCCCCTGACACGGTGAGCAACAAAACCGCTCCCTGTGCCCCCAATTGCCAATAAAAAAATCAGTTGCACTCCAACAGGCAAATGCACCAAGATGAATACGAGATACCCGATTTGATACGTTGCATATACAACAACCACTGCCAAGATATCCTCATAATACTATCAATAACACATCCACTAGTCCCATTCCTCTCCCTAAAAAATGATAGCATTTCTCAAATTCCAGAAACACCAGCATGTTATATGCCAAAACAGATTTCTAAAACGTTTCCATTTGCTTCCTCTGCATAAGCTTCCCATGAGGTCATACAGCTGAACAATATTCTGTGGGATGTATTTCTGGATTCCTAGCCATTGGAAAATCGCTTGCCAAATCTGGACCGAAAATGAACACCATAAAAACACAAGATTAGAATCCTCCACTTGGTCTTGGCAATGGTCGGTAAATGTATTGCCGAATGCTGACCTGTAAGGAGTGTCGGTAAAAGCCTTTTAATGGCCGGGAAAAATATGTTATTTTAGCAGCAATGCTTGCAGGTCGGGCAATTTGAATGCCAGTAAAAGTAGTTATGTAAGTCTCAATTTTTCGGAGTTCGGACCAACAAAGAGTTGTCTCATGTGAGCTACTCCAAGAAGAATTGACATTTTCATTTTCCAATGAGTTTAGGAATGGTAGTTCACTACTTCACTTCGTGTGCCATGACATACAGGATCCACTCCAAAACGGTAAGTGCCACACATATTTACTACTAATTATGTTACTTCTAAACAGGGACAGATCCAAGAGTGTATAGAAGGGGAACCAATATTTCTTTACATAATAATTTAAATATTTAAGTTCTAATAAATTATTCTTTAATAAATAATAAATTTAAAAATTATTTATTATTAATTTATGAATAAAATTAGAGATATGATCCACTACTAAAAAAATTTAAGCAAATATCAACTCAAACATATTTTTCATATATATTTTTGTTTATTATTTTTATTTTTATATTTTTCTTATATATATATATATATACATATGCAAAGGGTCCTAAGGGAGGGAGCAAGGCCCTTGCTTGCCCATCCTTAGATCCATCCCTGCTTCTAAGTGTGAGCATCTGACAAGCAAATCGTATACATAATGCCAATCTTATCCATTTTCACTCAATGTTGTCCGAAGGATATTTATAACCATTTGACATTCAGTTAAGAAAAGCAATCAACTCACTAGAAAAAATATTAGAAATTTTCTCTAAATATCAAAAGCAAAAACAAATACAAATAAGAAGTAATATAACCGTTGCTTAATTACAATTTTTTGGTAGCATGTGCAATCATTACCTGTGCAGTACCATGAGGACCTCAAGGTTCACAATCTGTTGCATCATCCAGCAACCTAAATTGTGAAAATTGGTCAAACAATAAAATAATACTAGTGGCTAATCCTAATGGCTTTAAATTTTGTGAATATATGAAATATAGCAGTTTTCCTACTCCTAACAATGGATTTTCATTGAAATCCATCATTATAATTTCAAGTCGATAATAAATGTAAGTCTCGTACTCTTACATTGGAATTTCAAATTCAAATAGCAAAATTTCATAGAAACCAAAAAACTAAGTAGGAATAAATGAAATCTACGCAATCAGCAACAAATTGGCAACAATCAGTGTGTTACCTTACATTCAATTTTGGGAACCTTGATCACCTTCATATTCACTTCTCTCTTTCTTTTTGGAAATCAGACAGCAGTTAAAGCAAACAAGCAGTTAGCGGAGGTGTAAATGCCAAGCACTGGAGTACAACATTAGAATAACAGCAGCAAAATTATTGTAAACTTAAGAAAAAGGAAGTAAATTATAAGGCTATATAAGTGGCAAGAGTAAATATTGATTCTATACAAAAATACAAAAACCTAACAATTTACATCGATTAATTACCTATTTAACTAGGAAGAACTTAATGCAGCCACACTATTAAATTACATCATATAATCATAAAGCAATACACATAATGCACACTATTTATAACTATATTATAGTATTATCACTACTAAAAACAGCGTATCCCACGACGCGCATTTAAATTCGGTTGTCACAAAACCGTCTCTGTTTGGGGGCGGTGACATTTTTGTAAATATTGGCAACATTTCAAAGACGATTTTCATGAAACCGTCTTTGAATAATATAAAACAAAGACGGTTTTCACAAAACCGCCTTTGTTTTACACTTAAAAAATGGTTTCGTGAAAAATCGTCTTTAAATTTGGGCAATTTAAAATTTGAACGCATGACTCTTCCTCTCCTCGCTTCACTCGCTCTCCTCTTTCCAATGCCTCTCTCCTCTACCCAATGCCTTCTCTCCTCTTCCCTAGGCTCTCGAGAAGACGCGTCAAGTAAAATGAAGGTGGAGGAGCTACAAATGGAGCTCCTCAACCGTTGACTGTCCACCACCGGAACCAAACCCACTCTAGTACACTCTCTAACCAATTCCCACTCTTTCTCGTTTATCTCTCTCTAATGCATCCATTGATAATTCCAGGTCCGTAGGCTTGAAGCCATTTTTCGCAAACAAACGACGAGTGACGGTGGTACTTGTTCTCCTCGTTGGACTAGAAAAAGAGCAAAGAATTTGCAAAATGGGAATTTGAGCCACTCCAAAGAAATCGAGGTTGCAGAGGAGACAAAAGATGAGGAGGAAGAGGAAAAGATAGTCACCATTGGCAAAAAGGGCGTGGTAGTTCTCGACCAGTGGCTTCCGGATTACATGAAGACAAACTATCATGTTCTGCAACTAGGGAGTCTAGTAATGGTTACAATGTTAACCTCATGCTGTATTTTTCGTTTTCTTCATGTAACTTGATGTGCCTTTTTGCAATGAATTGTGGTTCTCTTGCCCTTGATCATGAAATTAGTTCACTGTCTCTTTTATAAAAGGTATTCTTATGGACTAAACTTCATTCTTTTCTTGTCAATGGTGAATTGGTAATTGGTATTGTATTTATTTGGAGTTTTACTAGTGGATGAGGAGCAAAAGGAGGAAGAAACTATTTCGATTGGTTTGTTTGCTTGTTTCAGAGAATTCTACATTGTAACTCCTTATGATTTTGGATTCAAAAGAATGCGTAAGCTATCTCTCTCTGTCTCATTTATCTAAAGAACACATGCATCATTTTATTATATAATGGTTTGAAATCATAAATAAATTCTCATGGTAATTATGCATTCATTTTTAGAGGAATACTAACATGAAAATAATTGTAATAGCAAGTGAGTTTGAATTGACACCCCTCAAAATTTAAAACGAAAGTTAGAAATGGTAATCCTTTTTCCCAGATGCATTTATTGACTTGCTTATTCTGGTTGCTCATAGATTATCATTATTATTTTCTTATATTTGGATGGTGGATTTTCTAATGAGGATTGCTATATACATAAATTATATACTTTCATTTATGACTCTGTTGGCTCTCCTATTAGCCTTGGTAGCTTCCTCTTGTCCCTTAGGGGCCAACTTCAATCTTTTGCAATTATTCTAGAAAATAAACTTATAACTTTAACCATTGTCATTCATTGATTCCTTATACTCAAAGGTTGAGGCACTTGCTTAAATTGAGGTTGCCACGAAGTTGAAACTGTATTCGTACTGCATAAGCACGCCTTTCGAGTTCGATTTGCTCTCAACCTCAAAGGTACTACTCACTTCTTCTTTCTTACTTCCAAATCTCAATATCTCACCTTCCCTTTTCTTTTCTTTTATTTAGGACTACCTTACGATTACCTAGCAATCACATCATTTTCTGACCTTGGTTTGTTTTTCTGTTCATGTTCCTCCAAATTCAATGCAATATAATATTTGTTAAGCTCAGATCAATTCGATTTCCTCTTTTACCTATGTTCAAAGTTTCTTAAGCTCAACCCCATTGGATTTGTTCCCGTGTTGGTCGATGGAGATTCAGTAATTGTTGACTCTCTTGCCATTATTATGGTTAGACTCAATCACTCATTCCCTCTTTTCTTTTACTTCCCTTCTCCATTTTCTCATCTCTTCTCAGTCTCACATCCAGTATTTGGAAGATAAGTATCTTGACCCTCCTCAGCTTCCTCATGATATTCACCAAAGAGCCATCAATTTCCAAGTACTATTGCAATTGTTTCAACTTTCAAAACTATATTTATATTTATTTCACTAACACTTCCCTTCTCTTTTAATAATTTTCACAGGCTGCCACTATTGTTTCCTCATCTATACAGCCTTTTCAAAATTATACTTTAGTGATACATTTTAAGTTTCCTTTTTCTTTCTTTTTATTTAATAATAAAACATATGTAGATGTTTCCTTATTGCTCATTTATTTCTTTTTTTAATCAACTTTATTCTCGATTCTAAGTTGTGTATCATGCATTTATTGTCAACTTGTTATGTTCCTTATGTATTTGTAGAAGTACATAGGGGAAAAAGTTGGCGCTGATGAAAAGCTTCCTTGGACCCAAAGTGTAATTGGAAAAAGCTTTATGGGTGAGTTTAAATTAAATTATTAGTGCTTCATTTCTTCCTCCTAGTAGTTAACTACTACATTTCAACTATGAAATTAATTCTGTATGCATTCTTAAAGTCTGAATTTATGAGTTTATTTAGTTTTTCAAGTATTAGGCTGATTTAATTAATTACTATGTTAGTTTTGTTGTTAATAACTGCTTGACAGTTTCCTCGTTAAAGTTTAAGTTATTCTTACCATTCATAATATCATGTATCTAAGGAACCCTTGTACCATCGCTTCCAATAATGAATACAAAATTCAATTTCTAGTATCAGTAGAGATCCTTTCTTTTTGCTCTATGATTATTCAATCCCTTCAAGCTTTTCTCTCAGAACTATCAAACATTTATTAACTGAAAACTAACAAACTAAACTTCAATATGATTTTCCTCTTTACTGTTTATTATATTAAATGTTCTTTTTTAATAAATAAAAACGTCTTATTTCATTCATTTACTTTGAATTTGACTTTTATTGATCTTTAATTATGCAATACAAACTATTTTTGTATTTTTATTACATTTTTAATTCACTAAAGTTATACCAAAAAAGTGTGATGGTAGGCAAAATCAAAATAGGAAACTAGTAGAATGAAAGATGATATAATATGATTTGGATGTATAATGTGAGTTGAAAATGTCACATGCAGCGAGGCTTCAAGCACGGTGTGCTCGCAAGTGCAATATTAGATGCGGTCCAGGTAACCAACATAATCCCAAATATTTTTTCTTCACACTTATAATGCTATATATCGATATTTCATCGATTGATAAAAAAAAAAGACAAAATATATTTTGTCTTTTGGCCTTGTATATGTGTTTGTTTGAACAATTGAACTAATTCAATGATGTGTTGTTTAAATTAACTAAGAACCTTCTTAGAAAGGTATCCTTTTCTAAGACAGTTCTTTATAGAATCGTCGTCGAAAGTCTTAACTTTCAATGACGTTGGCTTCAAAGACGGTTTAAAATCATCTTTGAATGTGCGTTACAACCATCGTAGAAGACCTTTTTTCCAGTAGTGTATACTTTACTGTTATTTTTTCTTTCTTTTTATAAGCCACTCGAGAACAACACAATAAAACTTAAACCACGACCAGAGTGGAAAACCACGAGGTAATTAAAATGGCTTTAACCTTGGATCAGAAGTTGTCCTATATAAAGTAGAAGAAGCAAATAGAAAATGGATTCATTTCTACTTTGGCACAAAATTACTACATGTGAAAGAGGAAATAATTATATTTATTCCCCTTCATTACCCACAGTTGAAATTCCAGCAAATAAAATTAAGTCATGAGTTTTTGTCCTACAAATAGATAAATTCGAGAGTACTGATCTCCTTTCTATCGCATGCCAACTTGGATGCATCAATCCTACCTTTTTTTTTTATTTTTCTTTTTAAGTCTTTTTAATTACTAGAATAGTTATTGGGCTTAGGGTCTCATTTAGGGTTACTAGTAGGAGTTATAAATAGACTTCTTAAAGACTTTGTTAACAATTTTGGATGAAATTTCATATTAGACACACTTAAGAGAGTGCCTCTCTTGGTTCTTCTTTGAAACCATAGGTTCTTATCAAAGAATTCTATTATTTTTGGCGAATCATCCTCAACTTATCAATCTTCCAAGATTGTGGCATTTTCTTTCCATGTCCTTCTCTAATTCCGCTTTAACATTTTATTTTCCCCAATTTCATAAAGTCCCCAATTGGTTTACCAGTTTGCTGATGCTAAAAATTGGATCCGTAAATCAGGATTACATCATGGAGGGTTTGCAGTGGAGAACCTCTTCTTGCTCCTTGTTCAAGGGCTTGCCCTGGGTGATGGCCTCTTCCGTGGTGAGGATGCAGTTGAACTTCTTGCTGAGGGCGCGGAGGTGCTTGTTGATAAGGCTCATCACATGACTATTGTTGGTAGTGGTGATGTCATTGTTGCTTGCGATGGCTGCCATTTGTAAGCAAGCACCTCCTTCTGTTGCTCCTTTAGTTAAATTAGGGTTTGTACGGTGGCGTTGCCCAGGAGAAGGGTCATTTATGGTGGAGAAAGAGAGAAAGAGAGAGTGGGGTTTGAGCTGGTCATTGTTGGAGCCCAAGAAGAAGGGGTTGGTCGGGGACTAGATGCGGTGCATATGCTTCTGATCCTCCTGGGATTGGGGCTTAGGGTTTGTGTTGGCTCAAAAGTGAAAATGATTGTTTAAGAATATGAGCGGGCATGGAGTGAGAGAGAGACATGCCTTTTGAAGTAGTTAGAAATATTAACTTCTTTCAGTGTGATAGTGAAAGGGAAGGGGTAATCAATGAAGCAGAAACAGAAAAATCAAAACTTTATAAGATTTAGCAATGTAAACTTGAACACAGAGCATAAACAAAAATTGTTGAGAAAACATACCAGATCAATGGTCTCATTCTTGATTTCCTCAAGGCTGATTGCTGCCTTGTTAGATGCCATGAGTTGATAATAATACAATGAACTGAAAGTTACATGAATGAATAAATGAAATTGTGAAAGCATTTGTAGGGACGGAAGAAGAGAGAAGAACCTTGGTTGTTGGTTCTTGAAATGATGTCGTAGCATGTCTTTGAAGTGAGGTTCACGGTGGCTATGGCTATTGAACCGTTCTGTTTCTTTCTCGGTTTTTGTGTGTGAAGGAAGGAGAACAAGGTGTGGTGTTATTATTGGTAGAAGCGTTTTTCAAATTTAATTATAACAACTAATCATTTCCTACAAAATCTTCAAAACTATTAACTCTAATAACATGAAACTAATTCCTCCAAACTTGAATTCGCCAAAATAAATAAACAAATAGAAACAAACAAAGCTTTACAAAACCTAAAACAACCTACTTGGAGAAGACCTCACAAACTTACATGCAACCTTTATTTCACTAATTGAAGAGTCAATTTCCTTCAACCCATCACATACAATGAAATTCAAAATGTGTGTGAAACACCGCATATACATGAACTCTCCATTCAACAAAGTATGACCATTCCAAACACTAAGACCTCTACTTAAATATGAAATGACTACATTGTTAGCACTTGCATTATCAACTGTTACACAACAATTTTTTTTAATCCCCTATTCTTTCAAGCAATTCCCTAAGGCTATCCCTATGGATTAACTTTTGTGGTTGCAAATCAAACAAAATTTCAATATTTTCTTATGCAGCCTAAATGCTTTATCAATGTAATGAGCTGTCACACACATGTAATTCACATTTTGGATTGATGTCCATGTATTATTTGTAAGTGAAACCATTTGTTTATTTGCAGGCAATATGCATTTTAACTTCTCCTTTTCATCATTAAAAACTTGAATGTAATATCTAGCAATAGTTACATGAGAAGGAATTTTAAAATAAGGTTGAGCCACTTCCATAAACTTCCTAAACCCTTCATATTCAAAAAATTTAAAAGGAGGTTCATCTACAATGATCGTCTTTGCAAGTTCTATAAGAGCTGTCTCTTGATTGAAATTAACAAGTTTCATACTAACAACATTAGGGTCACCCTCACATCCCTTTCCAACAACAATTATTTTTTGTTTCTTATCAACTTGCCTAAAGGGGTTTTTCTTCACATATGAAGCTGAATGTTTGTTCAAGTTTGTGGTTCCATATTTAGAACTATTAGCCTTATGGCATTTTTTACTACACTTGCAAAAGGCATTATCATTTAACCTATCAAAATGATTCCATACTTTAGAAGGGGATCTAGAAGATTTTCTTTTTTGTACCTTCGATAGCTCAGATGGTCCAGATGGAACTTACACCCCTTGTTGTGTGGGAACCTCCGACACTCGTTTTGATTGTGATGTAGCACTAGCTGTTACAAGTTCAGTAGGACATTGAGAGGGAGTAAACGGTGGCAAAGGACTTGAGGCATTGACACTTCCAGTACAACTTCTATTTTCATTTTGTAAAATTTAATTATTTAACAACTGTCAATT
Source organism: Glycine max (assembly GCF_000004515.6). Taxonomy (NCBI): domain Eukaryota; kingdom Viridiplantae; phylum Streptophyta; class Magnoliopsida; order Fabales; family Fabaceae; genus Glycine; species Glycine max. Next base: position 34,268,926 of record NC_038247.2, read on the forward strand.
ACAAGTCTACAACCTGTATCATATAGAAAATAATGAATAATAATAGAAATACAATTATATATATTTTCTTAAGTGAACAACATCTACAAATTATGCTAAAGTGAGTCAATTGAGCATAATCGTTAATACAACTATATATATTTTCTTGTGTATCAAGAACATTATACTTTGTTTAGAGTTGTACAAATATTTTCTTTGTGGTAGGCAAGTGACAAGGAATTTTATTTCCAGTCTTCGGACTTATTCCACAAACCCAGATTCCAAATTCATGTCCTAATCTCTAACAACTATATATATTTTTTCTACTTGCCATTTGATGACTATGTTTTTTGATTTCCTATGGAATCTCATCTTTGTCTCCAATTTGTGTTCATGAAACTCTCTTGAATTATAAAAGCCACAAGTATGTACCTAGTATCATTTGATCATAATTCATATCCTTATGTGATCCAAATTTCCTCTGCTAATAATGTTATTCAAAACATGTACTATCTCTATATTTCTGCATCAACCAAGAATGTATTTCTTGATATTCATACCAAATTTTGGTCACACTATTCCCTATAGTGATAGTTTCCTAATATTTTTTTTTGAGTCAAAGAAAAATAAAAAACACATTTATAACAAGCAATACAAACAAGGCAGTCACAATATAGCAATCTATCATATGATGTAAGTGAATATCAGGGAAGAAGGTAATCATAAAATGAGATAAAGGCTGAATAATTTGTAAAACATCTCCACCTAGAGAGTATAAGTATAGATTTTAATAACCACATCAAAGGAATAAAAAAATTGTACGTTTCAGAAAAATTCACTACAATGATGGTTTCTTAAAAAAAATCATCTATCAATTCATATGCAGTAAGCATTTTATCTATGAGTGTCGTGTCGACATAGGAGAATGAAAAAGAGTTTGCAGCGGGATTGTCGGCACAATGCAGTCACCCAGAGAGACTACGAAAGGATGGAGATGCGAAGTGTCGAAGAGCGAGGCGGAGTGAAAACCTAAGAGAGGATGCAATCATGCAACCGCAAGACAGGACTAGGCCGAGTGAGCATAGCTGTAGGGAGGGACAAAGATGCGAAGTGCCGTTGGAGAGTGAGGCAGAGCAAAGACCTAAGTGTTGTGATGACGGTGGACAAAGAGGCTGAGTGTAATGGCACGGAGGGAGGGATGAACCATCGGAGGGAGATGCGGAGTAAGAGTAGTCAAGTAGACGTAGTGGGGGCATGGCCGCGTAGAGGAGGGGCAATAGCGCAATAAGGTTTCTCCTCTGTGAGTTGAGTGAGTTTATATTCAATAATTAATTAATTACTAATATATTATTTTAATATTTTATTTCTAATTTATTATATATAGGTTAGGTTGGGTTGGGTCTCTAATATGTATTATGTAACTCGTTACCCAACCCAAATATGGTTGGGTTTCATTGGGTTAGGTCAGGTTGGACCCCCCAAAAACTAAAACCAACCCAAACAAATAGGATCGGGTTGGGTCATTGGATCATTCGTACCTGTGAACACCCCTAGATAATAGCATTTCTCTATGTTGAACGTGTATCAATAGTTGCCTGTTAGTTTGTTATTTTCTATTAATTGTTTGACCATGTTTTTAGGATTAGTTGTTTTATTCTCTGTTACTTATTGGTTGTTATTGTTATGTTTGTGGTTGGTTATTATTTAGGAAGTCAGTTATTATTGCTTCATTATGTCACAATAAATATGTATTTAAAGAGATGATCATTCAATAAAAACTGTGCATTCATCTCCCTTAGTCTTGTGAGTTACGCTTATTTTACAATAGATTGGTATCTAGAACCTTCTTCTTAAGAAGGACTTGTGAGTGAACTGAGTGAAACCCATCACAAAAAAGCCTAAACACCTTGCTTCAATTAAAGAGTATGCTAACAAGTTTCTTAGAATTGCTAACAAAGTAAGATTGCTTGGTTCTAATTTTTTCCGACTCATGAATAGTTGAGAAAGTACTAGTGATTGTCTCTGAAATATTTAAGGCTACTATTACATTCTTGGAGAATACAAAAGATTTGTCAAAACTTACCTTGGCAAAACATGTAAATGTATTCAAAAGAAATGGACCAATGGCTTTCATCCTCTAAAGCCTTGAAGGTTAAAAAGATGGAGTTGGAGATTGAATCACAATTTATGAATGAAGCTCGTTTAGAATTAAATAATACCATTGAGCATTCAATCCAGATTAAAAAAACAGAAAAATAGATCCTTTGTAAAAGAAAGGATGTGTTAATGGGGGAGTTGGAACAACTTCTTGCTTTAGTTAAACAGAAAGAAATGAAGATAGTAGACAATGACTCTAGTTTAGAAGCTCTAGAAAATAAGAAAAAGAAATTTGTCTCTGGATTTAAAGAGATGTTGTCAAGCATCCAACAAGGTATAACATCTTTCAAGTAGAGGATTATTTTCATAGATAAAAGCTAGAAGTAGAAAAGAAAGTTGCTACTGTTGCAAGAAATTTCAAAGGGGTTGCACGAATAGCTACTGAAGCAAATTTATTGTGTGTTGAAAAAGAGAGCATATGGATACAACCGCATTAAATCTTGAGCTACCAAGAGAGAAACTTGGATTTGTCAACCACTGATACAAGCAGTGTTGAACGTGTATCAGTAGTTGTCTGTTAGTTTGTTATTTTCTATTAATTGTTTGACCAAGTTTTTAGGATTAGTTATTTTATTTTCTATTACTTAGTGGTTTGTTATGTTATTGGTTGGTTATTATATAGGAAGTCAGTTATTATTGCTTCTTTATGTTACAATAAATTTATATTTAAACAGATTGTCATCCAATAAAAAAGTGTGCATTCATCTCCCTCAATGTTGTGAGTTACCCTTGTTTTGCAACACTCTACATCCAAATGCACCAAGTAGTGTTCCAAATAAATGATTTTACTCGTTGCCTTCTTCCCCACCATGCGGGTTGTTGTTGATCTATTCATAAAGCTGAGTCAACTGTTGTGGTAGCTCAAAAGAAACTCCAATCCATTTAAGAACCTCGTTCCAAATTCCAGCAATTATTCTGCAAGACAGAAAAAGATGTTGACAATCTTTAATAACCTCTCTACAAAAAACACAAGAATTATCCAGACTCTGAAAAGGGATCCTTCTCATATGTAATTGATCACTAGTCGGAAGCCTATTTTGTAACAGCCTCCATGAAGAGACTAGGACTCTTGAAGGGATTTTAACGGACTAAAACTTGTTATTTAGTACTGAATTCACTGTTTGTATGTTCTTCTAACCGCTCCAACTTTGTAACTCTTTATATGTAGACTCTTGTATATGTATATGTAAGCAGGGACGAATCTACGTACATTGGAGATCATGGGTAATTGTCTCCACTAAGTAAATTTTTAACTTGAATATATTAAATTATTATTATTTTTGCTCCCATAAAAGAATTAGGATTGCCCCCATAAAATATTATTAAAGATAAAAGAAAAAATGGTACTAATTTTATCCACTTCATATTTTTAAATTTGTAGAAACTTTAGCATTTTAATTTTTTTATCACGAAATTGTGCATTTGTAAAATTTTATAATATTTTTTGTCTATAAAAATATTATATATTATTTTTTATTTGCCTCATCAAAAATGTTTTTTGGATCTGTCACTGTAAGCAATTATATAATTTATCCTTACTCTGAGCCGGTGGCTCAAGTTAAAATTTAACATATTTGGGATAATTTAGTTATTTGGTTCAAAAAATCCTAATCCAAGCAAGTAGAATTGTTGGAAGTCAATTGATACAAATTCAATGCTCTATGTTTACATTAACGGATTTAGGTTATGTACTGATTAAAATTTGATTGTCTACCCATGCATGGGCATCGTCAACAACTAGACTTTTTTTAATTGAGGCTTTAGAACCCTTAGATATATACTGATCTAGTTTGAGAGCCACAACAATATGATGCAGCTCAAGCTCGTAGACCCTTGTCGATATTGTGGCTATGGTGGAGCTTTGAGGGTCCTGTAGGAGACCGTCAAGTCTTTTTACTCAAATGTGTGTATCAAACCTATCCTTTGAACCCTTTGATATATATTCTTTGGTTACAAAGTGTATTGCTATATATCAGGAAATTTTGGATGACCTGGCTTATTGACTTACTATAGTCTTGGTCTTCTTTGGTAAGTCAATAGGACTTACAAAGTGTATTAACTTACCAAAGTCTTGGACATCATGATCATCAACTAGACTTTTTTCTTTGAGGCATATATCAAACCTATCTTTTGAAGTTTGAACCCTTTGATACATACCGATCGAGTTTGAGAATCATAATATAATGGTGCAACTCAAGCTCGTAGCCTTGTTAGTGTTATGGTCATGGTGGAGCTTTGAAGGTGCTGTAGGAGACCCTCAACTCTTTGTACTCTCATTTGGGTGCAGCATAGTCTTGGTACGCGACTTGTCCAACTTCTACCAAAATCTAAACGCAAGTCGAGCTGATATGAGATCACCGGTTATCAACCAAAAGCAAGCACTTTAATTTGCCATGAATAAATCAATCAGTGGATCAGACCCTGTCTATGCAACGTTCCAATGCAAGAACTACCTCTCCAACACTGACTGTGCCACCTACTTTGCCGCTACCACCGCCAATATCTGCAACTGCTCCACCAGAAATATTGCTCATCTCATTTATGATGATTGTTTCCTCGGGTACACATCCATCCAATATTTGTGCAATAATAGTGCATTCTTATGGCTGATATTTAGTTTCATGTTAATGTTGGAGAAGATTTTAGAGTTAATTTTGAGTTGAAACAATGTTGGAGATAATTTTTGTATTGGATAAAAAAATTTATATTCAATTTTATTCTTGACATTTCTATAATAAAAATATCCAATCACAAATCATATCACATCAATATCAATTTTAACCACAATCAATTTAGTAAAATCAATATTTCATTAAGAATCAATTTTGTGAGTGTTTGGTACTGCATCATCTAGCCATAATGGGATCAATTTTCAATTTCCAGTCATACGTAACTCTTGCATCTTCCAGTTTTCAAGTAAAATATACATACACTTTGTTAAGGCCCATTCAAACATGTAGAAAGACTATGTCACTATGCTAGTCCTATAAAATGTAGGACTAAGTTTTAAACAAGTTAAAAACAAAAATACAAAAAACCGTTGGATGCGTATTTCAAATGTCACAAGATTATTCCAACCTAATTATTCATATTGAGTTAAGGTATCACTATTAGAAAATATGCTTTTTACATCAATTATTTATGACTTTCTAGATTGGTTTTTAACTGATGTTGAAAGTATTATCGTTAACATCGATTTTTTGAAACCGATGTTAATGTAAAATTGACAACATTGGTTATTTAAATAACCGATGTTATATAATAAGAATTACACCAAAAAATATATATGAATGTTGACAGTTCACATCGATTTTGTATATACATTAACATCGGTTTTTTTATAAAAATCGATGTTAACTTATACGTTAATATCAGTTCTGTATATAAACCGATGTTAACTTCCAAACGTTAACATCAGCTTCAGTCAGAAACTGATGTTTACTTATATGTTAACATCGGTTTTTGTAGAAAATCGATGTTAACATTTTTATGTTAACATTGGTTTTTAACAAAAACTGATATAACGTATAAGTTAACATCAGTTTTTTTTACAGGAATCGATGTTAACGTTTTTGGATATTAACATCGGTTTTTTTAAAAAAAAACCAATGTTGTTATTAGGAATTTTTTTAAATACACTTTCTATTTTTACAAAAAAAACACAAAATTTAACCTTTAAATTTCAAATCAGACCACACATCACAACATATATCATTTACATTATGCTTTCAAACATTTTTTAGCAGAAAGCTAGCTAGTAAACTATCAATTGTAAAAAATCAATTGATAACAATGAATAAATAATTTATTAATAACTATCAATAAAGAATATTCAGTTAAAATGAAACAACAATTGTAAAAAATGTAAAGCAAGCTAGTAAACTAATTAAGTAACCTAAAATTACATAGTTCCTTAACATCCTAAGTTTGATTTCTAATTTTGAGATAATATTGTGTCCACTGGATGCGAAGCGCCTTCAATCTCTCTACTTCCAATGGTCTAATATCATTAAAATACTGCATGATCAAATAAAACATAAGTTAATAATGTAATACCAATGATAAGAAAATCAACTTTGTTTGAAATAAACAATTACCATTTTCCAATTATTCCTGAAACTTCCTAAGATTATAGTGGACATCCAGTGCATGACGTAATAGCCACACTCAATGCTCCCTTTTTGTCTATTACACTAAATACATAATGAAATTTGGATATTAAACGTTAACTACAATTAGTGTACACACACATAATATATATATATATATATATATATATATATATATATATATATATATATATATATATATATATAAGTAGAAGTTTTATTTAAATCATGTACCTTAACAACAATCCACCTAGCACCAGCCTTGGATTTAGGTTGTGGAGTATCATCAAGTCCTTTCAAAGCACTGTTGAATACAAGGAACATTAAAATATTGATGTTGTTAAGTAATGCTAATGCAAATGTATTGAAAAACAACACTGACTTGTTAATTATTCCTTTAAGGTAGTTGTCTGGCTTGTTATGCAAGGAACAAAACCAGATAACAAGATTTCCCTTAGGCAACATGATGACCATTTGCCAGTGTGCGCTGCAGTGGAGAGCAATATGGGTTATTGTAGTATTGTACATTATTTATTGGATCAAGTGGCCTCAGAATAATTAAGAAGGAGGGGTTGAATTAATTATTAATGTACCTTGACTAATTAAAACTTATCCTTCTTAATGTTACTAAATTCAATTAGGCTTTACTACTAAGTTATGTAAGTTAAACAAAAGTAAAGCGTAAAAGTAAAGTACACAGCGGAAATTAAAAGTGTAGGGAAGAAGAAGACAAACACAAGAATTTTATACTGGTTCGGCAACAACTCGTGCCTACATCTAGTCCCCAAGCACCACCGGTTCTTGAGATTTCTTCCAAGCTTGTAAAATCCTTTACAAGAAAAGATCCACAAGAGATGTACCCTCCCTTGTTCTCTTTGAACAACCAAGTGGATGTACCCTCCACTTGAACTGATCCACAAGAGATGTACCCTCTCCTGTTCTCTGTTACAACAACCCAAGTATATGTACCCTCTACTTGTACCACAAAGGATGTACCCTTCAATGTGTTAAGACAAAGAATTTTTAGGAGGTTAGTCCTTTGAATCTTTGTAAGGGGAAACAAAAGATATCTCAGGCAGTTAGTCCTTTTAATTCTCTTGGAAAGGGAGAAGGGAGACACAAAAGAATTCAGGCAGTTAGTCCCTCTATTCTTTTGGAAAAGGGAGAAGAGAGACACAAAAAGAATTCAGACGATTAGTCCTTGTTGAATTTGTAGAAGCAAGCTTCATGATGAATCAAGATTGATTCTAGGAGTTTTGATGATAACAAAGATGATGACAAAAAGCTCAAAAGTCAAGATCACTTCATGATAACAAAGATGATGACATTCAAGAATGAGTTCAAGTTTGAGTTCAAGATTGAGTCAAGAACACTTCAAGGATCAAGAGTAAATTTGATTTCAAGAATCAAGATTCAAGAATGAAAAATAATCAAGATCAAGATTCAAGACTCAAAGATTCAAGAATCAAGATAAGTATTAAGAAGTTTTTCAAAACATTGAGTAGTACAAGAAGTTTTCACAAAATCATTACCAAAGAGTTTTACTCTCTGGTAATCGATTACCAGATTATAGTAATCGATTACCAGTGGTTTTAAAACGTTAAGATTTTCAAAATTCAAAATGAAGAGTCACATCTGTTGATGTGAAATCGATTACACCTTTATGGTAATCGATTACCAGTGACTGTTTTCAAAAAATTCATTTCCAAAAGTCACATTTCTTCAAGTGACTTGTTTCTGAAGATTCTTTCAAAAGTCATATCTTTTTATGTGATTAGTTTTTAAAGGAATTGCCAAGAGTTACAAGTTTTGACTTGAGTCATCAAGAAACTATAAATATGTGACCTTGGCATGAAACATTTTAACAATCTCATTTAGATCTATCATCTCTTTCAACCAATCTATCTTTCAACATCTTCTTTCATTTCTTTCAAAACTTTCTTATTTCATCTTCTCTTTATCTTTCTAAAATTTTTTGTTCAAAACTTTTTCTTCCAAGAAAAGTTATTTGTTCAAAAACTTGTGCTATTCATCTTTTTCATTCCCTTCTCTCTTTGCCAAAAAGAATTCACCAAGTACTAACTGCCAGAATTCTTTTTGTGTCTCTCTTCTCCCTTTTCCAAAAGAACGAAGGACTAACCGCTTGAATTCTTTTGTGTCTCCCTTCTCCCTTGTCAAAGAATTCAAAACGACATAGTCTGAGAATTCTTTTGATTCTTCCCTTTTCCCTAAAACAAAAGATTTCAAAGGACTAACCGCCTGAGAATTCTTTTGTTTCCCCATTCACAAAGTTTCAAAGGACTAACCACCTGAGAACTTTGTCTTAACACATTGGAGGGTACATCCTTTGTGGTACAAGTAGAGGGTACATCTACTTGGGTTGTTGATTGAGAACAAGAGAGGGTACATCTCTTGTGGATCAGTTCTAGTGGAGGATACATCCACTAGGTTGTTCAAAGAGAACAAGGGAGGGTACATCCCTTGTGGATCTTTGCTTGTAAAAGGATTTTTACAAGGTTGAAAAGAAATCTCAAGGACCGCAAGTCGCTTGGGGACTGGATGTAGGCACGGGTTGTTGTTGAACCAGTATAAAACTCTTGTGTGTTTGTCTCCTTCTTCCCTACTCTTTTAATTTCCGCTGTGCACTTTAATTCTTGCTTTTACTTTTGGTTAAGTTTCTTTTCTATTCTTTATTTTCTTAACAACATAGTAAAAGCCTAAGAAGGGTAATTTTTAATTTGTAAAGGTCTAGTAATAATTAATTCAACCCCCCTTCTTAATTATTCTGAGGCCACTTGATCCAACAGAATTCTTTTTGGCAAAGGGAGAATTGAATGAAAAGATATAGCACACTTTTGTTTTCTGCAGAATTTTCACTTGCAGAAGAACAAGGTTTGGAAAATAGAAAACTTAGAAAGCTTTTTGGCAAAGGAAGAAGAAGAAAGATGAGTAGGAAAGAATTCTTAAAGAATTGTAAAGGTTGTAAAGGTTTCAAGGTTTCTCAAAAGTTGTTCAAGAAGTTGTTTGAATGCAAGTCAAGGTCTTGCTTTTATAGACTCTTCATGTCTGGTCAAGAAAACCATTGGAAGAGTTATAACCTTGAGAAAATCATGTCAAGAGTTACATCTCTTGATCTTTTATTCAAAACTTGTCACTAGTAATCGATTACCATAACCATGTAATCGATTACACAATGCATTTTATGAAAAGATGTGACTCTTTGGTAATCGATTACCAATATATTGTAATTGATTACACCATTTAAAAATCATTTGGAACGTTGCAAATTCAGTTAAAAACTTTTTGAAATCAAATTTTATCACTGGTAATCGATTACAGGAAACTGGTAATCGATTACCAGAGAGTAAATGCTCTGGTAACTTAGAAAAATTTGAGAAAACTCTTTTGTAAAACAAAATTGTGCTATGTTTGGTTTTTGAGAAATCCTTTTCAATACTTCCCTTGTGAAGTCTTGACTTGTTGCTTCTTAATTTCTTCTTTTGAATCTTGAATTCATCTTCTCTTGAATCTTGATTCTTCTTGATGTCTTTTAATGAATCTTGAAATTAATCTTGATCTTGAACTTGTTGACTCAATCTTGAAATCATTCTTTTGGGCTTTTTTGTCATCATCAAAACTACTTGATTCATAGTTGATTCATCATCATGAGGCTTGCTTCCACATTATTTAAATTCGGTTGTTCAGTTTTACTTACCCATTCAGGTAGGCTCCAAGGTAGACATCACGTTTTGAATTCTGCATCCAACTCTTCATGTATCTTTTTGATTCAAATTGCGATTGCCCAGATCTCTGAATAGACTGTGGCTCGAGGAATCCATACACATCGGAATTCCCTGTACGCATACTTGTCTCAGTCAGATGCCTATTGTTGTTAACACAAAGTTAATTATGTATGAATTTTAAATAATAACTTAGGTAATTAACAATAATCTAAATTGACTTACAGAATCCACAACTGTATAACAAAGATGTTGAGACATTGACCACCATGTGCTATTTCAGACAGATCTTCATGCTTTATGTACAAGGGGAAGTCTTCATTAAACACCCCGAACACGGTAGCATCCCACATAACCTGCAACGGCTTCAAAAAAAACTGTGGGATGGCCAATGTCATTAGATATAGGAGATCATATACCTCAAGATTCGGCTTATCTGCAGGTTTTGCTGGAGACACAACTACATGTTTATCCAACATAGTTAATTAACATAATTTAATTACAGTGAACAATTCAATTGAAAAAAAGAAGCATATAATGAGAGTAAAATACCTATTATAATAAACACTTGACGAGATGTGTCGGCCAAGCAAGGAAGGTGTTAAGTGTCTGTCCCACTAAAATAACCTCATCAGTGGGTACAGGAACGGGAGCATCTGCATCTTTAACCTCCTCAACACCATCCTTCACTTGGCCATGTAACAAAGGGATGTTGTGAACGGCTGTGGATCCCTCATAAACTTTTCCTAGGGCAACCAGGCGGGAATGATTTTCTTCGATGTACAACCCGCATTTGTCTGAGTCACCCATGTCTGGATCGGTCGTTGAGGGATCAACACAACTCTCCTTTGTGTTGACACGAACAGCTGAGGGACCAACCTCAGGCTCTAGAGGCAGTGCAAGTTCCTGTGATTGGATCTATGGTTACAGCTGGGACTGCATCTGGCTGAAGGTTATTCGATACTCACAAAGTTATTCGATGCATGAAAATCTCACTTTTTTATTATAAGTGTGGCCCTATCCCATTCAGGAAGACCATTTTTTATACTAGCTTCATACGTTAGGGTTAATTCTATTTTGTTAAATTTGACAAAATTTCAGCAGCATTTCGCATTGGTCTCCAAGTACATGACATGAAATCGGTGAAATTAATTTCCTAATAATCAAGTATGCACTCAGAGAACAACTAGAAATGCATTGTACCAAAATTTCATCAATTTAAACAAAATAATGTTAACCTTAACGCATGAATCTACCATAAAAATATCAGTCTCCCCAAACTGTCCAAACGGACAATTCAAGATTGAATACAATGATTAATGCAAACTGTCCACAAGAATCATTACATTCAATCTCAAACGGGAATCTAAGGTTCTCTTATAATGAACACAATTTGTATATCATATATCAGTTGTCATTTATGGCAGTGAACAAGTAATAAAAACATTAATTGGTAACAAACATTTGTACTTGTGATGATGAGCAGCACGATCCAAAATGAAAGGAACAATCTAACAAATAACTTAATGACCACCTACATCAATCATCATTTCGAAAAACAGATATCAATATATGACAATGAGTAGGCTTAAAGTATGACAAAAACATCAAATTGTTTCTGAGTGCAGATCCCTACAATTAGCCAAGTTCAATGCATACAAACTACATAATTCTTTATTGGCATAAATAATTATTCCCTCTAACTAACAACATTTGTAGCAGTCTAGCAGTTCAAATTAAATTGGCACATAGCCAATGGAAGAAAAGACTGAAGGTTACAAGGCTTACCTTTGCTTTTGAAGTAGAGACTGACTGTTTCTAGGCTTCTACTGATGTTGGCTTGTACTGAACAACAGTGGGTTACAATGTTGCAGTACGAACACAAAATCAGAAACAACTATTCAAACTCATTTATGTTTACCAACTTTGCCAATGAAAGAGTCTAGGAGACTAACAACCTAAAACACATAGAATATAGCTTGTCATCACAATGAACTGTGAGGCTAATAATTAAAACCATAAACCAAAAAAAAACTCCAAAATTTCAAATAAGACTTCAACTTGGACTTTTCTGATTTCGTACATATACCTAACAAAATTTCCATAAAAAATCTTCCATGGATCATTTCCGATAAATTTGTTGGTCACAAATTTCTCATGGATCATTTCAGATGGATTGTTTCGTCGCAAATTTTCGTCAGAAAATATTTTTTTATAAATAATTTATTATTACTATTGATTTTGTTTTTATCATTAATAATTTAGCAATTATTTTGTGCATTTATATTATTTACCAAGAATATTTGAATTAATACATATAATTCAGGAAATAGTGAAATTGATAAATCCAAAACATAGAGTAAAATAAATCATTAAGTTAAATTGAAAACAAATGTAAAAAAAAAAAAAAAACAATGCAAAATGTCAATTCTGATTATCAATATTTTAGTGTTGCTAAGTCAGTAGTCAAAATAGTCATTAGGAGAGTGCCTCTATTGGTTTACCATGTGTCCCCCAACCACACAACATCCCATAAGCAGGAAAATCATTAATAGTCCACATCAAAGTTGTCCTCATCATGAAATTTTGCTTTCTTGAAACATCATAAGTCATAACCCCACTCTATATTTTTTTTTCAGATCATCAATCGAAGGTTGTAAATAAACATTAATACCAACCGTGGGATTAAATGGACCTGGTATGACACAACTCAAAAAATATAAGGTTTAGTCATACACATTTATGGAGGAAGATTGTACAGGGTAACAATGATTGACCAATAAGAATAAGGTGAAGACGATGCTTGAATATATGGGTTAAATCCATTTGTGCATAAACTGAGTCGCACATTCCATGGATCAATAGAAAAATATGCATGTACCCTATCAAAGTGCTTCCACGCTTCACCATCATATGGATGGCGTAACATGCCCGAAGATCTTCTATTCTCATAGTGCCATGACATTTGGCTTGCAGTTTGTATTGATTGAAACAGTCTCTGAAACCTAAGTAATAAAGGCATATAAAACATCGCCTTTACTGGAACTGATTTTCTATTGCTTCTTCCAGTAGTCTTGGCACGATACCTGGGCTTATTACAAAATTTGCATTCGGTTAACGCTACATCATTGTCATAATACAACATGCAGCCATCCACACAACAATCAATCCTCTTAGCCTCCAATCCCAACTTCGATATTAACCTCTTCGCATCATAAAAATTTTTTTTGGTAAACCATCTTTTATAAGTGTTGCATTCAAAAGCATTTTTGAAATAAACTCCAAGCACTGGTCAGGAACATTCCAATTGGACTTGCAAGCCAAAACCCTCGTGGATATTGATAATTTTGAGTCTACTGCCCCTTCGTACAATGGTTCATTTGCCTCCACCAATAAATTGCAAAATCTTTGAGTATCTTCATTTAGAGGTTCTTCCATATTATTTGAGGTTGTCTCAGAGTATCACACATCATGTCTTGCATTAACATAAATTATTGATGTTGAGCCACATATTCTACACTAGTAGAAGCATCCATGTAATTGTTGCCCTCATATAAATCAACATGTGGCATGTCTTCACCATGATCAGTCCAAATCCAATAATTAGGCTTGAACCCATTTTTGTAAAGGTGAACCTTCACAACCTTATCCTCCAAAATTTTAGTGCAATCGCATTTAACACAAGGACATCTAATCCCCCATCATTGTCATAACAATCTTGCTAACTAACTTTGCTTACAAACGCTTCAACCTCCTCGACAAAAGACTCTTTCAAACCACTTCTACCACTATAACATCTATCGTACATCCAACGACAACTCCAAAGAATATTGTTCATATTTTGTATATTTAATAAAAAAAATTAGGAACCTTGATGCTTAGTCATGCATACTCTTAGAGTGATCTCTATTATATATTAGTAACAAGAATTATGATCATACTTTAGGTGGGGAAAAATGGCATACATATAATGTTTGATTTTCTAAACTCACAAAATATGGAATATAAATAACATAACCATAATCAGATATATACTTAACACATTTAGTATAAAAAATTTCAAACAAGTACAATAAAAAAATCTCAACTAACCTGAATAATAGAATGTAAGAATTAGTAATGAAGCGATCACCCAAGACGAACTAACTATGAACCTGATAGTAAGAGAGAAAGAAAAAAAAAATTAAAAATCATTATCTATATATTTTCAACACTTTATAATTGGTTAAGATTGATTGAAATGAAACATTATACTAAATATTTGGCCTTTTTCAATTATAAATAAACACAACAACATATGTTAGTTGACATATAGAAAATGAAAAATATAAATATAAATATGTTTTCACAATAATAGTATTTATTGTGTTCACAGTAATAGTATTTAACTATCTAACTATCATTACTTGTTTTAAGTTTTATTTACACACACTTTTAGTCTATCTAACATTTTTTTTTACAGTTTTATTGACACTGGTCTTTAAAAGTTAATTTCAAGTAATTAAAAATAAATAAATAAACTACAATACTTTCATGTCTATAGTTTTTGAACAAACACTATTTATTTTTAATTAGTTAAAGTAAGTGGAGGGATGTTATCAAAACTGTTATTGTATTTAATTTTGTAAAGAGATAAAGAGTATCTTTTTTGCATAAAGCATTAGGTAAATTACCATTCAATTGTTTTTTGTGACAAAAGTACAATAATAATGGTTGTTTTCATTTGTGTGTCTTAGCCAATAAATATGACAAAGATTCTTTTGGATGGAGATGGTTGAGATGGAGACCCTATACCTGCATTTCTCCACAAACCACAAGAGTCATGCCCTCCACCCAATTGCTCGCGGAGTCTTAGCCACAATAAATTACGAAATCATGAGGAGAACTTAAGAGTGAGCATTTAATATATAAGGTTAAAGTTATGGTTCCTGGTGTCGCGGTTCCTAGACAAACTAATTGAGTCATGTTCGGCACACAACCTCTCAACAAAAGTCCTTAAAGTTGTCGACTAATACACATGTATTAAAATGTAATCAGAGACACGGTATGAGTAAGGTTTGTATGAGTAGTATACTCCCGTCCAGTGCTATTCTATATTGTTTTACATATATAAAAAAAATTAATAAATAGATTAAAAAATCCTAATAATTTTATAAAACTAATTAAATAAATGAATATTATTAATATTAAATTAAATACTAAAGTGACATTTATTAAAGGTATTCATGAAAAAAAGTAATTAATATTATATTTTTTATCAAATTACATTTATTTTTTCCTGAATTTATAACTTATTACACTCATACCGATTAAAATATATTTCTTTTGAATCTTTAAATATTTCTGTTAACTAATCGTGTTAAATTTATAGTAAAAATTTGAAATAACCCTTCTTAAAAGGGGGTGTGCTTCTTTCTTTTTTTTTACAAAAAAAAAAGGTGTGCTGATAGTAAAGGGGGTGTGCTGATAGTAAAGATGAAAAAAAAACCTTTGGTCTTCCATAACCCTAGACGCCCGCCTCCTTTCTCTTTTCTATCCCAAAACCTTGTGTGCCAACCTTGCACCACCACCACCACCAACCAAAGCACCAACACCAGCACCAACATCTAGCGTGCCAACTTTGCAAACCGTATGACCATCTTCACCAACCAAACCACCACTAATTACCCGCGACCCAAACCACCATTGAACATCACCATCACCAACCAAACCACCAACGCACCATCAGCACGGCAACCTCATTTTTTTACATAACAAATTCAGAACAAAAATAAGCAAAATGTCTTCAGTTTTACGCACAAATAAATCATCCAACCAATCAACACCAGGCATGAGCTCTCATGTTCAACTTTAACCAACAAATCACACACTATTGGCTAAACAGCATAAAATTATCCAATCAAACATTTTGAAAGAAAAAATGTCAACATAGAATGAATCAAATAAGGAATGGAAATAAAATTAAACCTCTAAAGCCAAATGAGAGCAAGGGTTAGGCAACAATGTCCGAGAGCAGCATGGACTAAGACCAACAAGAGACAGAGGTTGAGAGTGTCATGGGCTTACCTATTGGCGACATGGGCTAGCAGCGGAGGTGCAACAAAGGCACAATGGAGACACGACGGTTGCGGGCGCAAGACTGAGGCACGAGGTTTTGGAGAGGAATGTTGCTAAGGGAGTGACATAGGGCTAGGGTTGGGGTCTTTTAATTGGCAATAATTTAAAATTTTGACGAATTTGATTCCTTTAGTAAAATTCATTGGAAATGAATACTTTCCGATGGAAAATACGTTCGTGGGTAAATTTCATCGAAAATTCAAAACTTTCCAACAGAATTTAATCATTCGAAAAAATCTGTTGGAAATTCCAATATTTCCGATGGAATTTTATCCATGGGAATTATTCCGTCAGAAATATCTTTTTTTTTTTGTAGTGAAATACATTTTTTTTATATAAAATGATAAAATAAAGAAAAATAGAGTAAATAATAGGCCCAAAGTACCTTAGCTATAAATAGAGACATAATAGGACACTTTTTACATTTACAACACGTCTTTATGCTATCTCTTTCTCTCAAATCCTTTTTTCTACTTCATTTCCCAAAAACCCTCTATTTTTCCCGCATACACTGTGACACCCTCTACCCCTCACATATATATTAATAAAGGAATAAAAATTCAAATATTAATTAAAAGTATTTTTAAAAAAATTTTAAATACAAGCTTTTCAAATGGGTAAAAGGCTCACATTCACTTTCTTCTACATCATATTCAAACTTGTCCAAATAAATAATAAAGTCATCTTGATTCAAAGAAGGTCATCTAAGTCTCATACAATTAATATAGAACCTATATCCTAATGTCACATCCTATCAGAGCGTGGTGTTCCCGTGTCCTCTAGCATGAGGTTCTTCATAGTCATCCACCTATTCATCCGCTCCCCCGAACACAAAGTTCAAGATCATAGTAGCCAAATACAATTTACTTAGCATATCTCACATTATTTCATCACTTTGTCATTCATCAATCACACTTTTCATCCATTAATCACACCTTTCAATCATCAATCACTATACACAGGAATCACACACTCTGATCAAGACATAATAACATATCAATTTCATAATAAACAATTAGCAAGCCTATGCGAAAGTTATGCTAAGACTCAAGCCTATATGCAATGTGGTACCATGTCAGTGAAAAACCTTGTCGGGCGCCTAGGAGTACATGACAAGACAAACCACACAATAATAAGTCAAGTCACTCTCACTAGGTAATATCATAGGGAGACCAGTCAGGGTCACAATGTTTTGCGAGAATGCTCCAACCATATGGGATCAACATAGGCTTAAAGGAGCACTCAAACCGTGTGACCCCCAAGGCCTACACTCCGAAGAGTCCGTCAGGGCCTCTCCCTCCTGATTCAGGTCCAACCCATAAAACATTTTAGCACACAGACTTTATCTATGAACTGTACAAAACACACGACTCCTCAATTGTTCTCAAAATAATTTTAACTCATCACCCTTTAAGGATCTTATCATTAACTCGTTGCCCTTAAAGGGACTTAACATCAACTCGTCGCCCTAAAAGGGACTTAGCATCAACTCATCGCCCTAAAAGGGACTTAGCATTAACTCGTCGCTCTTGAAGGGACTTATGATTGTGTGATTGTACAATTCATAGTTCACAACTCAATGCACACAACACTTCAATGCACATATATATCTCAATCATATACATACTCAATTTATCACATACACTTAATCCCAATCACAATGGTATAATCTCAATTTAACATGTTATCACACCTCATGAATCATATACACTTTATCTATGAACTATACAATACACACATTTACTCAATTGTTTTCAAAATCATTTTAACTCGTTGGGTTCCCACAGTGGATCCCATCACAATACTCGTCGCCCTTAAAGGGTCTTACAATTGTGTGATTGCACAGTTCATAGTTCACAACTCAATACACACATCTCATCTCAATACACATGTATTTCATCATCCGTCACATGTTCAATTTATCACATACTCACAGTTTGAATCATCATTTCATAACCTCAACATAACAATTTATACAAAAGATTTTATCACAACATGGGATGTAAAGCCTCTAAAATAGTTTCTCACAATTGTATCAAAATCAATTAATCAAAATTATGGGTTAAACACAAAGACATCAAGAGCACTCAAGTTTATCAATCAATTCTCATTAGGACATCAATTGGTACATAGAACACAATAATATTGCATTCATAATCATAAAGAAAAATTATAATTCAATAAACATCCTAAAATAAACCCAATTTTAGTTCTCTAAGGATCCCTACACATGTTCTCACTAACCCCCAATTGTGAATAACTCATCCCTTACCTCTGAGCGGACTCACGTGTCTTCAGCCAGTGATAGTAACATCTCTAGCGGTTCCCTGAGATTCCTTCAGTTATTCCTCCGACTGCTCCGATAGAATTCTCAAACGTCAGAGAGACGGAGAAGAGATTGAAACGTCCACTTGTACTGTCTTCATGAGATTCCTTTTTCTCCCTCCACGAATATTATCTCAAAAATCCCAACGGCGGACGTATGCGAAATTCAATTTCAAACAACATATTCAAATTTCATACAAATCCGACGGTTAACGAAACCAGGATCGTAGTTTTACCGAGACAGTTTCGGGTTTCTGCGGGAAATTAAAATGCTACAATGCGAAGGGTTTTTCTCTAAGGTCAGATATGATTTTAAAATTCCCAACGGTGAGAATGTTAGAAATTGGGTTGCGAACGTGGTACTCAAATATCATGACTATCCAACGGTGAAAGAGTCCGAGATCGTTGTTTTTTTGAGACAGGTTTGGTGGGCTGCGGGAAAAAGAAAGGGTTTTGAAAGGAGAAGGGGAAAAACGAAAATGAGGCCAAAAAGAGGCACATGACTTAACATAACTATTTATACCTAGGGTACTCAGCCTATTATTTGCTCTATATTTATTTATTTATTTATTTTATAAAAACAAACTCTATTTTATTTTCTATCAAACAAATAAATGAAATACCCTTTTTATTTTCTCTCAAATTTTTATTTTAATTAATAATTATATCTCCTTATTTATTTATTTATTTATAAAATCTCATCATTTTTCTAAAACTCTATTTATTTATAAATAACAATCCTTTTTAATCTAGATTATAAAAATTGGGATGTTACATACACTCAAACCTATCTTAGAAAAACTACGATGCCGAATGTGTTAACCGTTGGATCTTCGTGCAATTTGGAAACCACCTTTGAAACTCATTTTCGCACATTCTCATCATTGGGATTTGCGAAATAATGTTTTAGCAGAGAGAAATCAGTCTCGCACATTGACAATGAAATGGATGCTACAATCTCTTCTCCTTCTCTTTAGCGCTTGGAAATCTTAGCAAAACTATCATGATGCCCACCGGATGGTTTGCACCAACCAGGCGGATATGACCGGTAGATTACCTGTCGGATCATTGGCCTTCGAATGCCGCATCATGCACTACTTGATTGTGCGAATCCTCCTTTCCCGATCATCTAACCTTGCTCAGGTTTTTGAGGAAGATCTGATAATTATGTGGGTTTTCTTAACCGGTCGTCAGATCGACTGGGCCCATCTTGTCATATATCGCATGCATAGGGCATTGCGATCAAACGCGCCTCTTCCTTATCCCCATTTGATCACTCTATTTTGCGTCATTTTAATGTTCCTCTTGACTCTGAGCCCTTTGTTCATGTCAAGAGATCTTTTTCTATCGGTGCTGGTGTGGTTTCCTCCTTTGGATACCGCAAAGAAAGGGATGGTTCTTGGGTGAAGAAGGATGCTCAGCCACAGGCAGCAAATGATTGCTCTCCTTTTCCTCCTCCTTAGAGGGATGACTCTTCATCCCTTATGCAAAACGTTTTAGACAAGTTGGATGGTCTCCACACCTTCGTCGGTGAGCGTTTTGACTCCTTGGGCAGTCGCATTGATGCCATTGATGCACGATTTGCAAGAATGGATACACACACCACTTAGCTTCAGGAGGATGTGAGTTTCATTCGTCAGTGCTTCGACCTTCCACAACCGCCTTCATAGATTTTGATTATTATTAAATTTTAAGTCGTGTATTTGGCTATGTCTTATGACTTTATGTTAGTTGTTTATTTTCTGAACTTGGTTACCTAGTTTACTTATTTGGTACTTAGTTTATTATGACTGAACTTGGTTATTAAGTTGATGTGTTTAAACTTGGTTATTTTGTTGATATATGACTATGACTGAAATTTATGAATGTGTTATTAAAATTATGTTTTGTGTATGTTTTAAAATTATTTATGTATGATTTTAATTTTTTTACGCACTTTGGCTTTTTGATGTTGCCAAAGGGGGAGAGAAAAATGGGTATTTTAGAAATCAAGATATTATATTTACTAAGTTTTAAATTAAGCATAAATTCAAAAAGAAAGGGGTAGAAAAAAGATGAGTGAACGATAGATCAAATATTGCATATATTCTCTTGATTTCAAGATTTGTCATCATCAAAAAGGGAGAGATTGTAGAAGCAAAGCTTCCAAGATTATTTTGATGATGCCAAAGACTATTAAAGATCCATTCAAACAAGATTAAGGAATCAAGAAGATTCAAGTGAAGATTCAAGAGAAGACTCAAAATATGCAAGAACCTCAAGAAAAGCATCAAGATAAGTATAAAAAGAATTTTTCAAAGAAAAGATTGAATAACACAATTTGTCCAAAAGAATTTTTCAAAGAAAAATCTTTTACCAGAGTTTTTACTCTCTGGTAATCGATTACCATAAGGCAGCAATCGATTACCAGAAGCCCAAAACAGTTTTATAACTGTTTTACAAAGTAGTAATCGATTACCATGGGCATGTAATTGATTACCAATGTTTTTAAACATTGAATTGCAAATCTCAAGAGTCACAACTTGTGACAAAATATTTTCAAAATAGTGTAATCGACTACACAATATTTGTAATCGATTACCATTGGTTCTGAACATTGGATTTCAAACTTCAACATGAAGAGTCACAACCTTTGATAAAATAAACTGTGTAATCGATTACACCATATTAGTAATCGATCACGAATGACTGGTTTTGAAAAATTGCCAAGAGTCACAACTTTTAAAGTGATTGGTTTTTGAAGAAATTACCAAGAGTCACAACTTTTTTAAAGTGACTGGTTTTGAAGAAATTGCCAAAAGTCACAGCTTTTAACATGGTTTCTTCAAGAGCCACCAAATGGCTATAAATATGTGACCATGGTACGAATCTTTATATACACTGATTAACAGTAATTCTCAACATCTTTCTAAGAGTTTTTATTTAACACTTGCTTTGTCAAGAAAAGTTCATTGGGCAATTACTTGTGCTATTCTACTTTCTTCCTCTCCTCCATTCTTACAAAAAGCTTTTCAAGATACCTACTCTTGGTGACTGTTTTCAAGGAAAGGTCTTCTTGGTTGCAAACAATGAACACAAGGGACCAACGTTCCTTGGGTTCATTGGAAGAAGCATGATTTGCTTCTTGGTTGATCACTAGACACAAAAGGCCAGCATCTTTTGGGTTCATTGCAAGAAATGGGTATAACTTCTTGGTTGTTATCACTGGACACAAGGTACCAACGTTCCTTGGGGTTCATTGCAAGAAGTGGGAATAACTTCTTGGTTGTAATCACTAAATACAAAGGAGGGAAGTCCTTTGTGGTTCATTGCTTGTAAAGGATTTTACAAAGATAGTAGAAATCTCAAGCGGGAAGGATTTTACAAAGTATAAAAATGAAGGTTGATCGAGTCCATACACCTCAATTAGAGTACCATTTTGAATTTCTAAGTTTGAATAAAAAACTCTAACTAAATCAAAATAATAAGGAAGTTTTATAGTCATAAACTGGATTAACCCGGAGTTTTGAAATGCTTGAAAACAATTAAACATTTCATCATCAAAGAACTCCAAGTCTAGTAACTTAGGGTCTATAATGGAACGAGAAGAGAAAAGATAATTTTACTGGATACATTGTTCTTCCAAGGAGAACAACGTAGAAGATGATATAGAAGGAGGAATTGGAGCTGGTTGTGCTCCGGAGGCTCCGTGGCGTCAAGTTCCGGTGGCCGCGGTAGAGGTTGAAGCCCCCTTTCGCTTCTTTGATGATTCTACCATTGTAGGAGTTTTTTGAGAATTTTAATCGGTAGAGATGAAAGAAAATTTAAAATGATGAAGAATGGGCTTTGTGGGAAGTGATTTGGTTGAGAAATGAAGGAGTTATGTGATTTTGAAGTTTTGAGAGAAAGGGATATGTCGCGGAGGAGAAAACATGAAGGTTGTGTTTCTGTCGTTTCAAATTTATAGGAGAAGACGTGTTGTAATCGATTACACAGTTCTTTTAATCGATTACCAGAACTAATACTTTATATGTAATCGATTACATGAAAACTGTAATCGATTACAAGAAGTATGTTCTACTGTAATCACCAGAGAACTAAACACTAAATACTAAGTATCAAATAACAATCAACACATATCAAAACTTAAATCTAAGTAACAAAAAAATAGTTATGAACACATACATGGTAACTCATTACTTATTTCAATTATTTTAGCATGTCAATATAATTTTAACAGAATTCAATCATGTCAGATCATACATAATCAATTCAAGCATAATCAACTTTAAAAAAAATCAATCATGTATATTCAAATCTTTAAGCTAAATATAGTTAATTAATCATAGTAAATTTTAACATAATCAAACAGTTTTGGAAAATATCTTCAATTAGTCACAATAATAAAACTTAACTGAATGCAATAATCAAACTTTGAGATAGTTCAGATGTTACCTCTTTTGAGATATTATTGATAATGTTGTCGAGGATGATTTCTGGAAGCTTTCCACTCCTTTGGAAGCTCATTGTTTTCTTAGTTTCATAGTCTTGAGAATCCTCATTGCTTTCATCTCTTTTCCTTTTAGAATCCCTTTCATGAGTATGCATCTCTTCTAAGAAATCTGAAACATCATCTAACACATCCTTTTTTGGAGAAATAACATTAGACTCATCAAAGAAAACATGAATGGATTCTTCAATAGTCATAGTTCTCTTATTTTATATTCTATATGCTTTACTATGCAAGGAATAACCATGGAAGATTCCTTTCGGGAATAAGAAATTTGTTAAGGCCATATTTCTTGAAGTTTCAAAACTTTCTACAAGAAATATGCTCTAATACCACTTGTTGGACAAGTGGCCTAAAAAATTTTAAGAAGGGGGGGTTGAATTAAGATTTCGTTGACTATTCCTAATTGAAAATTTCCCTTTCTTAGATATTCCCTAGATTTAATTATTTCTTTAATTATAAGTTACTCGAATAATAAATAAGAAGAAGTAACTTTAAAGAAATATGAACACAACAGAAAGTAAAAGAGATAAAGGGAAGAGAGAATGCAAAACCGGATTTATACTGGTTTGGGCACAACCCGTGCCTACGTCCAGTCCCCAAGCAACCCGCTTGAGATTTCCACTATCCTTGTAAAATCCTTTACAAGCAATGAACCACAAAGGACTTCCCTCCTTTGTGTTTAGTGATTACAACCAAGAAGTTATTCCCACTTCTTGCAATGAACCCCAAGGAACATTGATCCCTTGTGTCCAGTGATAACAACTAAGAAGTTATACCCACTTCTTGTAATGAACCCAAAAGACGTTGGTCTTTTGTGTCCAGTGATCAACTAAGAAGCAAATCCTGCTTCTTGCAATGAACCCAAGGAAAGTTGGTCCCTTGTGTTCAGTGTTTGCAACCAAGAAGACCTTCCCTTGAAAACAGTCACCAAGAGTAGGTCTCTTGAAAAGTTTTTTACAAGAATGGAGGAGAGGAAGAAAATAGAATAGCACAAGTTTTTGCCCAATGAACTTTTCTTGACAAAGCAAGTGTTGAACAAAAACTCTTAGAAAGATGTTGTGACTTTTGGAAATTTCTTCAAAACCAATCACTTTAAAAAAGTTGTGACTCTTGGCAATTTCTTCAAAAACCAGTCACTTTAAAAGTTCTGACTCTTGGCAATTTTTTCAAAACCAGTCACTTTAAAAGTTGTGACTCTTGGCAATTTTTCAAAACCAGTCACTGGTAATCGATTACCAATATGGTGTAATCGATTACACAATTTATTTTATCAAAGGTTGTGAGTCTTCATGTTGAAGTTTGAAATCCAACGTTCAGAACCACTGGTAATCAATTACAAATATTGTGTAATCGATTACACTATTTTGAAAATATTTTGTGACAAGTTGTGACTCATGAGATTTGAAATTCAACGTTTAAGAACATTGGTAATTGATTACATGCCCATGGTAATCGATTACTACTTTGTAAAACAGTTATAAAATTGTTTTGGGCTTCTGGTAATCAATTACTGCCTTATGGTAATCGATTACCAGAGAGTAAAAACTCTGGTAAAAGATTTTTCTTTGAAAAATTCTTTTGGACAAACTGCACTATTCAATCTTTTCTTTGAAAAATTCTTTTTATACTTATCTTGATGTTTTTCTTGAGGTTTTTGCATATCTTGAGTCTTCTCTTGAATTATTACTTGAATCTTTTTTATTCTTTAATCTTGTTTGAATAGATCTTTAATAATCTTTGGCATCATCAAAATAATCTTGGAAGCTTTGCTTCTACAAGTGAGAGTGACCTGACATACACATTGTGTGGTCTATCTTGTTATATACTCCTAAGTGTCCTAGTGTGGTTTTTCACTGACATGGTACCACATTGCATATAGGCTTGAGTCTTAGTATGATTGTTGCACAACGCCTGCTAATTGTTTATTATGAAATTGATGAGTGTTATTACGTCTTTACCTGAGTGTGTGATTCATGTGTAATGTGATTGGTGATTGAAAAATGAATTTTAACTAATAAAATGGTGAAGTGACATGGATTGTATTCAGTTGGGCTATGTTATAAATACTTCTATAATTTATTTTGATCATGTCTTTGTTTATTTGTACTTTTGTTAGAAATGTGATAACTCACTTCCTTTGTGTTATTTGTGTTTGGATCCTGTGATGATTTCGAACCTTGTGTTCGTGAGAGTAGATGACTAGGTGGATGATTTTAAAGAACCTCGTGCTAGAGGACGCTAGGACACAATGCTCTGATAGGATGTGACATTTGGGATGAGTTTTTATTTTAATTGTATGATGTTATTTTATTTTATTTTACCTCACTGATTTAACAAAATTTCTTTTGTAAACTTAGACGATCTTGTTTTGAGTTGGATATGCTTTTAATAGGTTTTATTTAATAATAGTGAAGTGATTGTGAACCTTTTACTCACGCGAATTTGTTTATCAGTATTTTTTATATGTTTTATTTATTTATATGTATGTCGGGATAAAGGATATCACACTTGACCAAGTTTTCTTTTACGTATGTAAAGGGGCATCTTTTTTAAGGAATTTTTTTTTTACATGAACACCCATTGTGCTACTAGTCATCTAGTGAGAGAGATCAAAAGTATAAAAATATGATATTATACACTACTACAAAAAACAGTTTTAACATCGGCTTATTAACATCGGTTTTAGACAAAACCGATGTTAAGTTAAACGTGGTGGCTTATTTGTAAATAAAGTATCCTTCTTAACATCGGTTTTCCAAAAAATCGATGTTAATGCATACACGTTAACATCGGTTTTTCAAAAACTGATGTTAACTAATGATGTTAACATCGGTTTTTGAAAAATGGATGTTAACGTATGATATGTTAACATCGGTTTTCCAAAAAACCGATGTTAATATAAACTTTTTTTTAATTATTTATATATTTTTAAAAAAATCATATATTGCGTTATTAATTATATTTTAATTAAAAAAATATAATAATTAATAAACAATTATAAATTCAAAAGGTAAGCATTTAAAAATTAAACTAAATTTTTAAGCATTTTATCTTCAACCATTTTATTTGATTAATCTAGAATATTTCATCTAATTGATTGAGATGATAAAAATTATTTTGGTTATCATCAAACATGTTTCTAAAGCCACTATGAAGCATTGTAACATCATCGAAAAAAAATATATTTTAATCCATATATTCACTACAAAGAATCATTCATCAAAAAATAAAAAAATATGACACAACAATATTCCAATAGAAAAATACAAAGAAACAACACAGTAGAATTTGATAGACAACAAAATTATCATAAATTGGTGTTCGACTTTCACTTAAGAGTTATAACTCTCATGTACAACTTACCGTACCCTCGATTAGGAAATTTTTTGAAATATATTCCTATTGGGTAATTTTGAAAAAAAAATTGCCTACTCTTAATAAAAAAAAGCCGACAAGTTTACCTCTTACATTTTTTATTTCTCTCAAGTTGAGATATGACTTTGGCTCTGAATTAATAAACTCTTTTATCTATCTTTCTATTGAGCAGTATACTACATTACATAATACAATCTGTTTTGCACTTGCACGCATATACTACCGATCTTAATTAATAAATAATATAAAATCCAATGCTACGATATTAAAAAAAAATCAAAACTATGGTCAGCTAATTTCTTTTCCTGATCTTATAATCATTAAGTTGAAATTCACATTACTGTAGAGTTAGTTATCATTATTGTTAACAACGATAAGTTTGGCTTTTTTTTTTCAAGAAAGGACAATTATTTTCCAAAATTCCAAAATGGAGTTACATTTCGAAAAATTATCAAGTCAAGGGTAAGTCGTAGATACCATTTACGACTTTAGAGTTTTTTCATTTTTTATTTTTGGTTTTTTTTAAAAGTCGTGAAAAATTTCTTTGGTTTTATTATGAAATCTGATTTTTTCAGAAATCGTTGGTAGATGGGCCTGTGACTTTAGTTTTCCTTTTTTTTTTTAATATGTTTGAAATAGAGGTTGTAGAATATGTTGGGATTTCTTTATTTTTTGAAATAAGTATTATTAAAATAAAAATTTATTTAATTTATTTAATATGATTATTTTAATATTAAGGATAAAATATTTATTTACTAATAAAAGGTAAGAAAAATGCAAAAAAGAAAGAAATAAATCATGGATAAACTCACGACTTCAAATTGGAATTAAACAAAAAAAAATTAGGTTGCAAGGGGTTTCATGACTTTGGTGAGGACAATTTTTTTTAAGAAAAAGGAAAATTAAGAACATTCTAATTTAATTTTTACAACATAGATTTTACTGTACAAATATGGTTTACCAATTGTTTAGATTAATAAAGAGAAAAAAATTGAAAGGAATGAAAGAAAACAAATAAAAATTAAAGATAAATATAGTTGAAAAAAGTGTTGTTTAGGCAAATAGAAAAAAATAAAAATAAGTGGAAATATTAATATTACTTGTTTGAATGAACGTAAAAGAAAGTAAAAATAAATAAATAATTATATTAAATTATTTTATATTAATTAAAAAAATACGCAAATATATTTCTAAAACAATTTTTAAAAAATTTACTTTATAAAAAATCATTTAGA
This sequence comes from Glycine max, assembly GCF_000004515.6. Lineage (NCBI taxonomy): Eukaryota > Viridiplantae > Streptophyta > Magnoliopsida > Fabales > Fabaceae > Glycine > Glycine max. Next base: position 34,296,455 of record NC_038247.2, read on the forward strand.
TTTTTACGCATTACCTGTCATGCCTCAGTCACTAATATTAAATTATGAGTGGAGACGTAGAGTAACAAAAATATTAAATTATGCCTCATTTCGTAATTTCTTACTACTAATTAGTATTTTTTTATCATATTAGTAAATTAATTTGGAAAACAATATCTTCTTTTTTCAACCGCAAAAACCTGCAACACGTCTACACTCGGAAAACTTGAGGCATGGACTACGGCCAAAACGATGAATATAAACTTTTTTTTAATTATTTATATATTTTTAAAAAAATCATATATTGCGTTATTAACTATGTTTTAATTAAAAAAATATAATAATTAATAAACAATAATAAATTCAAAAGGTAAGCATTTAAAAATTAAACTAAATTTTTAAAATGAATTTCGTAATTTTAATTTTATTATTTCATGATTATCATTTAAATATAACACATATTTTGATAAATTATTTGATATTAGTTAATTTGAAAAAAAAACTATTTTTAATAATAGAGTTTAACTTTTATAGAATTTTTATAGAATATTGATAAAAACAATTATATCGTAAAAAAAATAAAATTTATTATTAATATATTTTTATTTAATTATTATAAAAATAAAAAAAATTAGTTTTTTTCTTCTTAAAAAGGTAAATGGAGAATATTGTTTAAAAATTCTATGAAATCCTACTATATTTATATTATCGTATTATCTTTAAATTTAAAGTAAATTAAAATATTTGTATATATTAATTTAATTTATTGAAAATATATCACCCAAAATCAAAATGAAATATAAAAAATACCTTTATTTATTTTAATGAATATCCACTAAAAAAACTAATAATAGATACGTAAAAATCAATAATATGGATTTAGGTGATAAAGAATAAAGAAAGATAAATATTTCTTTTTAAAAAAGAGATAGTGAATATATTTTTTTAAAATTTAAAAATAATTTAGAAATGTATACGCAAAAGATTTCATCGAATCATAATTAATATGAATGTTAAAGTATTTATAATAAAATTCAACAATTTTAATATACATTGTGTTATAGTTGGATGACATCATAATTTTTTTTACAATAAATATATCGTTTGTTTGGGTTTTTGAAACTAAATTTGGAAATCCATATTATGTAAAAAATATACATTGTGTTTTTGAAACTAATTTTTTAGATTTTTTGTTTTATAATTTTCAATTTTGTTGGGTCGATTTTACAGTTTAGAGATGATTTGATTCAATTATGAACTCCCCTAATTTAATCTTTGTTAATTTTAAAAAGCCGTGGATGATTTTAAAGAATTAGAAGTACAAAAGTAACAAAAAAAAAACTATATTAAGGACTAAGAATGAAATATTTTAAATAATAAATATTGAAAGAGAAGATGATTTCATCAAAAGCCACAGGAGATTATTGTTTCTATAAAAATTAAATGGAAAATTAAACCTTTATAATATTTTATTTTATTGTCTCAAATATAGACAAAATATGACACATTCATTAAGAAAGTTATTTAATTATAATTAAAAATAAGTTTTTTTTTTTTTTCAATTTATCTTTCATTTAAACTCATTATAAGGATAAGAAAAAATCATTGAAATTAATATTTTAATAAAATGAAAGAAATTTTAAAGATAATAATACTAAATATAAAATAAAATAAATTAATTCTTTTTTTAATTTGAGATGAGGGAGTAATTACTAATTACTGTAATAATTATCGGCAATAATCTAGCAAGGAGTGAAAAGGGCACAGGCTGTAGTTGTACTAGGCATTTCCAAAATCAAATTCCCCGCGTAGGAGAAAAACACTGTCGCCTTGAAACAATACAACGCTGCGAAAAATAAATTATATGTATAAATTACTTTACATTAAACCCACCCAAACCCAAATCAAAATTCAAGGTAAATGGGATCATTCTCTTCTTCTTCCCTCTTTCTCCTTTTCTTCTTCTTCTCTTCTTCACCCTCAAAGGTAAGAACCACACCCTTCTTCTCTTCATCACTTATTAATGATTCCTAGGGTTCCTTCCTTCTCCCCTTTTCAAAATGCGTTTTCACTATATTTATTTATTTATTTTTATTCCTAGGTGTTTTGAAAATCCGGTTTTGGAGTTCTCCCCTTCCGATGTTTCTTCAGGTTCTCCCCTTTTCAAAGAGGTTTTTTTTTTTTACAATTCCCGAAACCGGCGTCGTTTTATCTGAAACTGTGTGTCATTTTTTTTTTCAGGTATGGGAGCGGTGTACGGAATCGCGAAGAGCGGCGTCGGGGTTGCGTCGATGGGTCATGCCAGAGCTGGATTGATTTTGTGCTTGGTATCCTGCACCTTCCTTGCAATTAGGCTTTTAGAGTTTTCCCCTTTCCCATTCATCAATTCTTTTATTGAATATGTTTGCACAATAGTTAACAATACCAAATAGTGGCATTGAGTGACTTATCCCAAAATTGATACAGTGGGTAGTGGACACATGAATGAGAACTGAATGAGAATTTAGTTGTTTCGAATATGTTTGCACAATAGTTAACAAAACATTGAATGAAATTTTAGAATATATAGAACTCTTTGTTATTAAGGGTAAGAGTTATTTTTATATCCAGAGAATGTACACTAGAATTATGAGAATTGAATGGGAATTTTAGAAATGAATGGACAGTACACAATACTTTTAGATAAGGGGCCAAGGGGGTCTCTAAGCGGGCTTTGTTTGAGAGAGGCACAGGGCTCCCAAACTTCTGGTCATTTATAGCTAATATAGATATAGAACATTTTTTTTTACTGTATAGCTAACATAGTACTTTGATCTTGTAATAAACTTTTTTTACTCTCGCAATCTCGTAATAAAGTTTTTTTATCCAAAAAAAAAACAAACTTAATATTTCCATTTTTAATTTTTGTTGTCTATCATTGTTAAGGTCTTGATAATTTTTGTCCTAAAGACACTAATTAAAAAATTAAAAAGAAAAAATATCATTAAAATTCATATGAAAACACATTTAAAAACTATAAAAGAGTTTGCTTTTACCCATTTTATTAAAAAAACTATTTTTTGTTTTACTTCTTTAATCAATACTCTTAAGATAGACATTGATTAACAATTGTCTCATTAATATTATAAGCGAAAGTTATATTTTTTGTTTTTACCCATTTCATATCTCCTAAATCCCTTCTAAATGGCTTCTTCTTCTCTTCTCCCTTCTCTCCACTCCCCTCAATTCACCCGTGAGTTCCTTTTTCCATTCTCTTATTATAATGTCTTTCTTTCTATCATTTCTAACATCATTATGATTGTTATTTTATACTGCAGATTCAAGAGGAGCGTGAATTTGACGAGTTGAGTAGCCAAGACAGAATAAGCCACTCCAGAAGCACCCCAAACCCCTACCCTCCAACCCCTATTGTCCACAAGCACACTAAATCCAAGAAAAAGAGATCAGATTTCAAGAAAGATGGCTTTGTCTCTTGCAACAAGTGTAGACCACACTCCTGCGACAAAATCTTCATCCTTCCCTTGGATCCCATAATTATGGCTAGTGGGTATCTTGTTTATTTGCTCTCTACTATATTTCTTCCCTTTATTTTATATGCTCTGTTGCTTCACAAATTTGTCATGAAAAAGGAGTTGTGGAGGATGGCAAAGGCAGTACAAAATCAGGTAACTTTGATGTTTTATTATTCCAAAAAATTGATTGTGTTCCTATTATTTGTTTTCTTTGGTAGCTACATTTATATTTGATGTCAAATCCAACTGCTTCTGCTTACTGAAAAAATGTTGAAAAATTGTTCTGTGCCTTTTTGTTTTACATTTAGCAGTGTGTGTTGGGTTGAATACCTTTTCTCCCCATCAAGTGCCCCAAGTGGATTATTTTGGGGTTGTCTTCATGTGTGTGAAAATTTTCGTGTTGTTGCAGTTCAATTGCAAAAGAATTTGATGCATCAAAATGTCAGGAATGAGTGATTGTTTGCTGTTAAAGATATCTTGTCTATATAGCTTTTGGTGATTGCTTTATTTTGTTTTGGGCTGATGGTGCTAGCTTAACGTGTTTGGCGCAACATAAGAAGAATTTACATGACATGCTGTCGTTCAGTTTTTCACATGCTATTTTTATTTTTAATTTTAATGGATGTGTTGGTTCGTTGATAAATTTAACTATTGGAAACCACTTTGAATCTTTGGCAACTTGAATGATTTTCCAACAGCATTGATGAGCCTATAACATGTAAGAAGAAATTCCTACTTGGGTTTCTTCAATGAAATTTACTTGTTACGCTTGGCTTTTGAGCTTTTAAAATTCAGAAGTTATTTCATGAATTCAATTCTTTTTGGAGGGTGATTTATGTGTTATATGTTAATATCATGGAGTAAATAGTATATAATTTCAAAAAGCTGATTCCATTCTTACATTATTAATTTATTTTTTTATTTGATCATGCAGTATTTTAATGAAGTTAGACCATTGGAAGCAAAGAGATTCAAGGCGCTTCGCATCCAGTGGGCACAATATTATCTAAAAGTTAGAAATCAAACATAGGATGTTAGACAACTATGTAACTTTAGGTTACTTAATTAGTTTACATATTTTGCATTACATTTTTTACAATTGTTGTTTCATTTTAACATTGAATAACCTTTGTTGATAGCTAGTTTTTTGCTAAAACCTATTTGAAAGCATAATGCAAATGATATATGTTGTATGCTGTGTGGTCTAATTTTAAATTTACAAGTTAAATTTTGGTTTTTTTTATAAAAACAGAGACATTATTTAAAAAAATTCCTGAAAACATCGGTTTTTTTGGAAAAACCGATGTTAACGAATATATTAATGTTGACAGTTAACATCAATTTTTAAACAACCGATTTTAATGTTGATAAATTAACGTTAATAGTTTCAACATCGGTTAATAACCGATGTTAAAAGCCTATTTTCTAATAGTATTATTAATAATGGTATAACTAGCATACAGTTAGCAGCTAATTATATTTTAATTATGTAGTCAACAATTTGATCTCCATATCTGTAAGTACAAAAATAAAATCTATTAAAAAATGATGATATTTGAATATTCATTTTATTTGAACAGGCTTCAATATTTTTTTAATTTTTTTTTCTATCACATCATATCACTTATCACTATTAGAAAATATACTTTCTACATCGGTTATTTATGACTTTTAACATCGGTTTTTGAACCGATGTTGAAAGTACCGACGTTAATAGTATTATCGTTAACATCGGTTTTTAAAAAATCGATATTAACGTAAAATTATCAACATCAGTTATATAAATAACCGATGTTGCTAATATGAATTACACCCAAAAATGTATATTAATGTTGAAGTTAACATCGGTTTTTTACAGAAAACCGATGTTAACTAGTTAACATCAGTTTTCTGTAAAGAAAACCGATGTTAACGAATGTGTTAATGTTGACAGTTAATAACGTTAATTTATCAACATTAAAATCGGTTGTTTAAAAATTGATGTTATTGTAGCAAATAACAACATCGATTTTTTGAAAAACTGATGTTGTTTTCTTCTTTCCAACATCGGTTGTTTTAAAAAACCAATGATGTTGTTTACTTACAACATCAGGTTTTCAAAAGACCGATGTTGTTTTATGATTTATTTTTAAATATTGTATTTAATTAGCAACCTATAATTAATTCATACCAAAACTTGTGGTTTAAAGTTGTATAAAAACAAACAACAACATTATTGTAGCTTATGAACACAAGCTTCATCAGAGAATCACAATAACAACACTATTGAGTTAAGTTAAATGTGAGGTGAAATCCCATATCGGATAAAATTAGAAAAGTTGAACATCATATAAGCGAGGAGAAAACTCATAAATATGAGTCTTAAGGTTTTGAATTAAAGTATGGTGTCAATTTAAGTTCTCGTATGTGATGGCTCCACTTTTATATATATATATATATATATATATATATATATATATGTCTCATATGACTTTCCTCTATATATGTTTAACAGAGGATTATTTAATGTGGTTAATGTAACTTAATTTCTTTCATTGACGTCATTTTTTCTCTTCTTTCTTTTCCGTCTGATTTAATTTCCCACTTCGACGCTGAACCAGAATTCTTTGTGGTCATCGTAGAAATACAATCACAAACGACCCATAAAAAGTAATAAAAAAATGAGTCAACTAAAATATTAAAACTCAAAAAACAACAATGATTGGGTAGGTTTTAGAGTTGAAAAAAAAATATCTTGGTTATCTATTTGGAGTAGAAAAGTCTTTTTTGGTATATTAAAAACAAGAAAAAAAATACTAACTGGAGTTAAATTTATTATGATTTTATATATATATATATATATATATACTTTTTTCTATTTATGATCATATGTTAGTACAATTTCGTATATAAAAAAACTTGTTAGGAAAACTGGTCTCAATTTGTCATGAATGCATGTTTTCATGTAAATCAAAAATATTTGTAAACGGTATACATGATTTTAGAATTATTTTTTTCTTTTTAAGAAAATACCACATATATAACTTGAAAGTTGAAATTTTCGTTGTCGGGTCCTACTCTTTATAGTCTGGATAGAAAACTGAAACAACTTGAGTGGAGTTCTGCTAAGAGCATCGCGTGGACATGACAACCAAGCGAGTTTGAGACGATTTACCCCTTCTCGTTCCCACAAAAGGAAGTTGCATTCGAGTTGGACTTAAAATTGACTTAAATATGTTTTGAATTCTTATAATTGTATGTAATATTTTTTTATTCAGTAAATTTATTTTTCTTATAGGTATTGGGTCAGGGGTTAAGAAATATTACTATTCAATTATTGGATACTAATATTAATTAACCTCCTATGATCTTTTTTTCTAATTAAACTCTGGTACTACTGATACTCTTCAATAAATCAATCTATTTTCAAATTTAAAAAGAAAAGAAAAAAAATAAAAAACAGGCTTAAGCCTTTAAAATTTAATATTTGTCCCTTTCTTTATTTTTGGATTTTATTGGATTTGAAACAGTACGTAATCCATCATACAGTTTTTTAAAAATTTAATTAAATAATTAATATATTAATTTATTAATAATATTTTAATTTAATTAATATATAAACGCTAGTAAATAACAAAAATTAAAAATAAAAATTAAGAATTGAATTAAATTAATATTTTGATTAAATATATAAAATTAAATGTGTTATTTAATTTTTATTATAATTAAATTGTTTTAGAATTAAATTCATTAATTTATATTTTTAAAATTATAAGAATAAAATATTTTATATAAGCTTAAAAAAATTTAGTTCCTGCAATTTAATGTTTTTTTCATTTTTGTTTGTGCCAAAAATAAAAAGAGGCTGTTGTAATGGAGGTAGTCGGCCTGGAGGAGGTGGAGGGCTTGCAGGATGTAGTTGCACTTTGTTCCTAAGTCGAACGACGTCCGCCGCCCATTGCTTACCACGCGGAGGACAGTTATGTTCAGTGGACATGGGAGGGTGTTGTTTGCAGCCAAGGAAGCTGGTGGGAAATTATTCAAGGTTAGGAGAAAAACAACATAAAAGATGTAGAAATAATAGAAAGGGAGGGACATGGACAACATTATTCAAGAATTCTAAATGATGTTTGTTTTTAAGATATTAATGTGATGAAGTAGGAGAGAAGAGAGGGGTTGGTGATGACCTCTTGCGTTTGAGCATGTGGGAGTAGATGGAAATGGAGAGAGCTTTGCATTGACTTATCTGGTGGAGTTAGTTAAGTTACTGAGTTGAGGTTGTTGGTTGTTCAAACTTGATCAGCTAACTAATCACTTTAAAGAGTTTTTTATTTTTATTTTAATATTTAAGAGATTAAATTGTTTAACAAAATTAATTGCGATGAACATTTCATTTTATTGATGTCGTTTTTTTATGCCGAAGGAATAAAAAACAAGACCTACTGCTACAGGAATAAAACTCCTAAGGCATCAACAAGAAGCTTTTGAAATTAAACTAGCATAAGGAGGGTTGAATTGTAGAAAAACGAATAATTTATTTTGTATAATTGATGCTCCTTTGTGGTAGATCTCAGATTCCTAACAAGCTGAAGTTGGGACACTGTACACTCGTGGAAAATAATAGAGCATGGTTATAGGAAGGAATTATTCACCAAATAAAACGTAATTAGGATGGCAGGTGTTACTGATGGACTTGACAACCCATTATTCCACGTTTAGATGGCAGGTGTTTAAAATCGAATTAAGTTGTTTTATTTTAGTTTGATTCGAATTTCAGTATCTATTATTTACATGTACACAATAAATAATTAGGATGGCAAAGTGGAAGTAGCAAATCTAAGGGGAGGGACAAGCTTAAGAGGCAGAGGATGGCAGAGTGGGAAGCCATGGAAAAGGAAAACGAAGAGATGGAAAGGAAAAGGAGAGAGGAATAGTTGATTCAAGAGAGGGAATGGGAGGAGAGAATGAACTGTAGGAGGCTAGAATGGAAGAAGAGGGTTGATGAGGCTGGAATGGTTTTTATCTTAACTTATCATAATTTTTCAATTCAATCCAAAGACTTGCCACATGGGTTTGCTTACATGGACAAAGACTTGCCACATAGACATATGGCTAACAATGGAAATTGGATTTTAACAGTAGGGACTTATTTGCATAGCGGATGTAAAGATAGAGACTATTTTTTACATTTCAAAAAGATAGGGACTAATTTGCAAAATTGAGTACAAAGACAGGGACCAAAATGCCTATTCACTCTTTAAATTACTTTAAGAATTAAAAAAATAAAAACAAACACATTTTTAAGGACTAAAATGAAGCCAAATTTTTACAAGAATGAAATCGAAAGAAAACATTAAATTACATCAACCCAAAATGTAATTAAGCCCCCCATACATTTAATTTTAAAAATTAGAACTTCACTACTATTATTCTATTTTTCTTATGAATTTCTATTATTATTCTTCTCTCTTCTTACCTTAATTGTCAAAGTATAAATTTAGAAAGTATACTCTTATAAAGTTGCTAGATAATCCCCATCTTTCTTCTTACCTTGACACACTATGAACAATGTTTTCCACCTCACCATCTTCAAAAGCAGTTCTGAACCAAATTTTTTTCCTAAATGACACTCCTTGTACCATCAAGTTTCTAACTGATATGAACCTTCATTGCACAAGGGCTGACTTAGGATCGTCTAGGATTAAACCTTGATGGAAAATTCAGAAATTGATTAAGAAAAGGATGGGAAATTGACAAGATTCAAGGGTTGGGCCATGGCTAATTTCTTGGGCCTTAATAAGGTGGATCTTGACATAAAATGGATGAATGAGATGGTAAAAACGTAGGTTAAGTGGTGGCTAGACAAAAATATAGAAATGGCTATAACTCAAGCTATAGGGCTCCAAATGAGGTGATTCCAAAACGAGGTGAAAGATCTCGTTTTGAATTTCAATTTAGGCTCAAGAATTACTTAATTTAAGTGAGTAAAACGAGAGTTATGGTCATGAGATAATTCTGGGCAGAATTGGATTTTCTGGAATTGTGGTTTGAAAGAACAAGTTTGAAAATGAAATGGTGGAATGAAAGAATCACTCTTTCTAGAGAGGGCAACACACAAAGGATGTGAAAATCCCTTGATATAGCCAGGGTATTCTTGAATCACTCAAGAACTTAAGAGAATCACTCTCACTAAGACAAAAGAGATAAACTCTAATTTTTCTGAATAAAACTCAACTTGTCTTTATTGATAAAATGGTTCAGCTTATAAAGAAGCTTTACCGTCAGATTTTACATATGCTTCATTAAAGGCAATTAAGATTTAGTAATGATCCACTAACCTAGGGAATTAAAAGAACTTAATGGTTGAGTGTAACTGAAATTGTGACAACCAAAAGTCACCCCAAAAACCATTGAGCCAATCACCATTTGGTCTCCCAAAGGCTGATGCCTAAGCTGCCAATTGGGCCCTTATTACAACTTGAACTAAACCAAACTAAAGCCCATTTAGTTGATTAACCCAAAACATATTTTTGCTCAGCCAACTTTACAAGGATTTGGCCATTTTTTAGACAAACTACACACTCTAAAATTGAGACGAAGTGGCACCATTTAGTCCTCCTCCATTTGGGCCATGATACAACTCACAACCTTGGACTTTTCTCCTTGAAACTTGGGCTTGTATTCAAATAGTATGGACAACACTTGTTGAAGAGCTTCCTTTGCTTTCCTTACTCTAGCCCTTGTCATAGGTCCTCCAAGTCCTTCAAGTGGATCCTTGCCCTTGCTCTTGGTCATGTCCTCTTCACTAACTCAGTCACTTTTAAAGTCCTACTCACTGAGTACAAAGTGACTTGCAACAATTTGGTGAGTAATTAAGCACTCATCTCTTTATGTCAAATTTTTATATCCTATAGTTATCTAATGAATTTCTTTTGCATTTTAGGATGTGCCGAGTACCATGTACTCATTTATGAAACCTGCAAGATTAACTCATCTGAACTTGGAAGGGACGAAGTGTAGAATAGTTATAATCATCATAGGAAGACCACAAAAATTGAAAATGGATGGAGGACTTTTGCACTAACATATAATTTGCTTCCTGAAACTCAAATTATATTTGAGTTCCCAGATGCAACTTCTAACTTTGTTTTATTCTAATTTTGTTTGTAATTAAAGTACATTACTACTCTAATATATTATCAATATGTAAATTTTTGTTTATAATATGTTATTTTGTTTAGAAATGTTTATAACTACCCTTGCTGCATGATATATTTATATACTTTGTTTATAACTTTTGGTGCATGGCTGATTTAAGCGTTTTTATACAACTTTGAATGATAAGTTATGATATGAATTAATTACTACATGTTGCTAATTAGAAAAAGCAAATACAATATTTAAAATTAAATCATAAAACAACATTGGTTTTATGAAAAGCGATATTGTTTACTAACAACATCGGTTTTTCAAAAAAACCGATGTTGGTAAGAATAAAACATCGGTTATTTAAAAATCGATGTTGTTTTTTGCTACAATAACATCGGTTTTTAAACAACCGATGTTAATGTTGATAAATTAACATCGATAGTCTCAACATCTGTTAATAACTAATGTTAAAAGTCCTTAATAATCAATGTTAAAAGTGTATTTCTAGTAGCGGAAGTAGGACAACTGCTATATTTCATATATTCACAAAATTTAAAGGCATAAGGATTTGTCACTAGTATTATTTTGTTGTTTAACCATGTTCCACAATTTAGGTTGCTGGATGATGAAACAAATTGTGAACCTTGAGGTCCTCATGGTATTGTAGTGGCAATGATTGCACATGCTACCAAAAAAATTGTAATTAAACAACAATTATATTGCTTTTTATTTGTATTTGTTTTTGCTTTTGATATTTAGAGAAAATTTTTAATGTTTTTTCTACTGATTTTATTGCTTTTCTTAACTAAATGTCAAATGGTCATGAATATCCTTTGAACAACATTGAGTGAAAATGGAAAAGATTGGCATTATGTATACAACGTGCTTGTCAGATGGTCACACTCAAAAGCAGGGATGGATCTAAGGATGGGCATGCAAGAGCCTTGTTGCCTCCCTTAGGACCCTTTGCATATATATTTTTATTATTTTTATTTTTATATTTTTCTTATATATATATATATATATATATATATATATATATAAGAAAAATATAAAAATAAAAATAATAAAGTAAAATATATATGAAAAATATGTTTTTGAGTTGATATTTGCTTAAAATTTTCTAGTAGTAGATCATATCTCTAATTTTATTCTTAAATTAATAATAAATAATTTTTAAATTTATTATTTATTAAATAATAATTTATTAGAACTTAATATTTAAATTATTATGTAAAAAAATATTAGCCCCTATTCAATACACTGTTGAATGTTGTTGGAAAGGAGAAGGTTATAAGAAATATTTGAGAGAACTTGAGGAGGAGAGAATTTTTTAAAGAAGGCTAGCTTTTATGACTTGAGAAATGGTTTTGTTCTGACTTCTTTGGGTTCACTTACAAATGACAATCTCTCCCATTTTTATAGGCTTCAAGGGAGAGTTCAAGATACATCAAGAAAGATTCTACACACTTTAGGGGAGAGTTCTACACACTTTTCCTAGCTATTTAGTTTTACACACTTCTTCCAATTAAATATTACTTCTACTTATCTCTACTTCTCTAGAATTTTCTTTGGAGTAGTAACATAAACTTAAATGGGCCCAACACTTGATTAATGGGCTAAATCAAGTTTATATTACTCAACACCCCCCTTAAACTTGATTTATCATTCCAAGTAAGCTTTTTAACTTGATAAAGTCTTCTTGCTTGAGCGGCTTGGTGAAGATGTCAACTACTTGGTCTTGAGACTTCACATATCCTGCATGTACATCCTTTCTTGTTGTGCTCTCCTTTATGTAGTGGTAACGGGTATCAATATGTTTGCTTCGATCATGGAACATTGGATTCTTTGCTAGAGCAATGACTGACTTATTAATTATCGACAAAGATCTTGGTCAACTCTTCTTGTGACATGCCCAACTCTTTTAACAAATTCTTGAGCCATATTGCATGACAAATGCATGAAGCAACTGCTACGTATTTTGGCTTACAAGTCAAAAGAATGACTATATATCGACTACTTTTTTGACATCCAAGTGAAGGTTGTATTTCCCATGAAAAACATATATCCACTAGTACTTTTCTGATCATCTTCATCTCTAGCCCAGTCAATGTCATTGTAACCTACAAGCTTATAGTCATTACTTGTTAAGAACCATAAGCCAGAGTCGATTGTTCCTTTGATAAAGTGAAGAATTTGTTTTGCAGCCTTGAAATGAGTAGTGGTTAGAGTCTCGATGTATTGGCTGATGAGTACTCCAGTAGCATATATAATGTTTGGTCTTGTGTGTCAAATATCATAAACTACCCACCAAACTCTTGAAATCTATAGCATCCAGTTTTCTTGCTTCGTCGAACTTTGATAACTTCATTTTGCACTCCATCAGTGTTCCAATTGGCTTGCATCTATCCATCTTGAATTTATTAAGCATCTTCTTTGCGTAGCTTTGCAGTGAAATGAAGATTTCATCTTCTTTCTGCTTTACCTCAATGGCAAGATAGTATGACATTTTTCCGATATCGGTCATCTCAAACTCCTTCATCATTTCTTTCTTAAACTCTGATAATTGTTATGCATAAGTATATTTTGGGATTAAATCATATAAGAATTGTTAATTTTCCTCTCTTATTTCTTCCTTTTTGTGTGAATAATTATAATTTTAAGATCATTTAAGTTTTTGTGCAAAAAATGTTCAAGTTTGTGAATTTATAGTGCTTGGTGAATAATTGCCGCAGAAAAACTAAGTAAACCCTGAGAAAGCAAATTGAAGATCTGAAGCTGCTCGCTTAGTGCGTCTCAAGCGCTCAGCTTGACGCGGTCGCTTAATGGGTAGAACACGCTAAATAAAAGGAAGTATGGAGAAGTTTGATATGTGAAGGTGTGCTTATCGCAAGTCACACACTGAGCATGAGATTATCACCATACTTGCTAAGCACGACAAGCATGCTTAGCATGAAGGTTGCAAGAAATCTAAGCTGAACTACATCTATAAAAAGAGAAAGAGAAGAAGGAGAAAAGACACATAGCTACACAGAGAATATTCAAGAGAATACATTTCCTTATAAAAGACAAAGGCTAGAAGAAGGAAAGTCAACCATTAGGAGTCATTCCTTTCTTCCATTCCCTTTCTTACTTACCCCCTTCATTATCCACTACCTTCTTGCAATTGTAAAAGCCTTTTATGACAATGAAAGACTAAAACCCCTTTTGTTTGGAGCTCAGCAGACAACTGCTCTTGATGTAATTACTCTTCCTATCTATTTAATATTATTATTTTTTCATTATCCTTTTTTGTGCTTAATTTCATTGTTTATGGTTTGATCACCCATATGTATGGTAAGTTTTAGGGATGCCATTGGGAAGTGTTATTCTCTAATAGAACTGAAAAAGGGTATCTAAATAACTCATCTCTAGGGATAAAATGATTTTATTTAGTCTGTTATACATCTCTATTCTGAATGCAATTTAACTGTTTTACCTCTTAAAGGGATTTGAGAGAGAAAATAAATAAATTTGGCTCTTTTACTTGAGGGATCATGGTTAGAGTATATGAGTAGATGCAAGTGATAATTAGAATAATCTTAAATATAGAAAAATCATTAACATTACATCAAGAGTAGCTCTAGTAGGATAAGCCCCAAACATTCTTATCTTCTGAATTAACTTTTACTTCTAATATTGGCTTCGTCATCTTGTATGCTTTAATTAATTAATTTAATTTAATGTTTGTTTTTTTCTCTTGTTTGTTTTAATTTAATTTTATGTCAATTATTTTACTATTATTTTCACAACCTTTTAAACCAATTTAATTATTGCTTGATAATTATATATTCATCTAGATAAGTACAAAAAAAGTCTTTGTGAACTAGACACTCAAACTTCCATTTTAACTTTACTACTTGTACACATTGGTGCACTTATCAATCGAACAACAAGTTTTTGGTGCCATTGTCGGGGACTTTGTTCTTTGTACTTGGTAATTTGGATATTTTAATAAGTTTTTCTTAATTTTTATTTTTTGATTTTTATTTATCTTTAACCTTGATTTAATTTTTATTTTAAATATATATATATATATATATATAATTTTTAATTTTTTTTTATTCACTCTTTATTTTTATTTTTTATTTTATATTCTTTAACCTTGATAACATGTGTCATAGTTGTCTTCTTTATTGTATGCGAGGTATAATTTCAGGAAACAACCTTGTTCCATTGGATCTAGAGATTGAAGCAATTTGCAGAAGAAACAACACTGCAAGAAGAAGGAGAGAACAACAAGAGGTGTACGCCAATCAAGGGGAGAGAGAACTATCATCCTCTGTAGCATCTTCTTCTTTCCCTATGATCAACCCACATCCCAACTTTGAAGAACACATTACGAGAAAAGACAGACCACAGAGAGTGACTTTGAAGGACTACTCTAGTTCCTCTACACCTCAATACTTCACAAGCATAGCCCAACCTGAAGTTCAAGATGCCAACATTACATATTCACATTCCCTCATCCAGTTGATTCAAGGAAATCTCTTTCATCGGCTATCGAATGAAGACCCATATGCACATCTTGCCACATACATAGAGATTTGAAACACAGTGAAGATAGCAAGAGTTCCAGATGATGTCATCTGCCTCAATTTATTTTCTTTTTTCGTAGGTAGGTGACGCAAAAAGATGGTTGTACTCATTCAAAGGAAATAGCTTGTAAATATGGGAAGAGGTGGTGGAAAATTTCTTGAAGAAATATTTTCTAGAGTCCAAGAACACTGAAGGGAAGGTGGAAATCTTATCATTCCATCGATTCCCTAACGAATCATTGAAGACTCCTACCTATGGGTTCAATGAGCCAGTTCAGCGAACTGGTTCAGCTAAACATATTCATTAATGGCTTGCGACCCCATTCCAAGCAGCTTCTTGATGCATCCACTAGTGGAAAAATCAAATTAAAGACACTTGATGAAGCTATGGAGTTGATTGAAAATATGACAGCTAGTGACCATGTCATCCTCCGTGATCGAGCTTACACACCCATAAAGAAGAGTCTTCTTGAGCTCACCTCTCAAGATGCACTATTAGCTCAAAACAAGCTCCTAGCCAAGCAAATAGAGGCCCTCACAGAGACGCTGAACAAGCTCCCTCAACAGTTGCATGCAGTGCAACCTACTCATCTTTTAGTCATGCAAATTGGGGGATGCAACATTTATGGTGGGGTCCATGAGTCAGGCATGTGCATGGCTCAAAATGATGCATCTAAAGAAGTCAACTATAAGACCAATCCAAACCACCAAGGGTTCTGTTAGTCGTCATGCATGACTAACTTTTGTATAGAAAAGTTTTCCAAAATGTAAATATTTTCCCCGATTTATGGTTCTTTTTGTAGGATTGTAAATATTTCATGCTTAGTTTTTATCTTTGCTCAGTAGAGACTTTCTGCATGGAATTAATGTAAATTTCACTTCATTTTCAGGCAAAAAGGAGAAAATTTGAAAGGTGCCGAAGCTGCTATCTCACTAAGCCTGGACCATGCGCTTAGCGAGTATCAACCGCTAAGCGAGACATCAGCCCACTTAGCGAGTAAGAGGAATCTTGAGAAGAATCTATCACGCCAGCACGCGCTCAGTGCGTCATCAGCTCGCCCAGCGAGAAGTTTGTTTCTTCTGGCACTTAGCGCGAAAATGGCACTAAGATACAAAATTCACTTACTCACGCTAAGCGCAAAAATGGCGCTCAGCGTGCCTTCGAGGACATAAATCCCTTTTTAAGCCTAAAGTGAAGAGAAAAAGGGGAGTCTGAATAAACTAAGTGCTTGGTGGATATAGCGTGAAGAACAGAGGAAAAAGCACAACAAGGAAGCAGAAAAACCTTAGCTTTTAGGAGGATTTTAGGTTTAGGAGTGATTTCTGGGTTTCTAGAGGTGGAGGAGACATCCCCACTACTTTGTAATCTGATATTTTCTCTAAAACCCTTCTCCTGTTTGTGAAAGGTGCTCCCTTATAATGGAGGGCTAAAATCCTTTGTTGGGAAGTTCTGCTGAGTACTTGATGTAAACTTTTATCATATCTATTTGAAGTTGTTTCTATGTGTTCAATGTTTCTATCTGTGCTTAATTATGTATGCTTGTGGCTTGATCACCCATTTGTGTGTAAAGTTTAGGAGTTTTAGCATTGGAAAATGTATTGCATCTTTAGAACTGGATAGAGTAGGGCTAGGTTATTGTATGTCTGGACACGAAGTGCGGTAATCTAGTTTTTATTATGCTGTAGTCATAATGCTGTTCAGTTAGGCTAAGTTCGATGAGACATCCGAGAATGAGGTTTAATTAGAATTAGTCCAAACTCACGAGACATCGGTGTTTGGTAATTGAGCCCTCAACATAGAACACAAAAATAACCTTAAATAGATAAATACAATTAATTGCATCAAGCATCTCAGTAGAAGGATCCAACGCTTTTACATATCTGTTTTCACTCCCACTTGCTCACATTTACTACTTTTAATTAGAATAAAAACCAAAATTGTTTTTAATTCATGATAATCACTGCTTTATACAAATTCCTTCTTATTGAATGATACTTTGCCAAATGAAACAAGTTCCCTGAGTTCGATACTCGGTTCTTACCATTTTATTATTACTTGCACGACTCGGTAGACTTGCCAGTTAGATTTATGCATCCATAAATAACAAGTAACACCGGGGCATAAACAAGTTCCATCAAGGAGGACCTCCGGGATACAATCAGGGAGGAAATTTCTCTAGCCAAGGTTGGAGATCCCATTCGGGGAATAACTTCAACAAATATCAAGGTGGTTCATCTATTCATCCTCCCAATCAAGTACCTAATCTCTATGAGAGGACCACCAAACTAGAAGACACTTTGACTCAATTTATGTAGGTTTCTTTGTCAAATCATAAGAACACGGAGTTAGCTATCAAGAATCTAGAGGTATAGGTGGGCCAACTAGCTAAGCAACTAGCTGAAAGGTCCATAGGAAGCTTTGTGGCCAACACTAAAAAGAATTCCAAGGAAGAGTGCATGGCAGTTCTTACTAGAAGCCAAATGAGAGAGAATGTTGGGAGAAAAAAGAAAGTTGAGGGAGTATTGGAGGATGTGAGTAATGAGGAAGGAGAGAATAAAAAGAGAGAAAATGGTGAAAATGAAAAAGGAAAAAAATGAGAGTAAGTGGTGATGAGGTCTTAATCACTAAGACCAAGAGTCAGTTAGCTCAGGAGGTTAAAAAAAAGATACCCTCGGTTCAATGAAGGAAGTCTCATATCCCTTGTGTCATCAAAGAAAGAGAGGGAACCACACTTTGTTGCAATTTAATGTTTTTTTCATTTTTGTTTGTGCAAAAAATAAAACTTGTTTTAGTCCGTACAAAATGTTTTTATTTTATTTTTTATCTTTAAAGTGCTTAAAATAATGTTTTTCAACTATTCAAAATATTTTTTTACTATTTAAAATAATATTTAAAGTACTTTAAGAATAAAAAAAATAAAATCAAACACATTTTTTGAAATTGAAAAAGACACTAAATTACAGCAACCCAAAATGTAATTAAGCCCCCGATAAATTTAATTTTAAAAATTAAAACTTCACTACTATTTTTCTAATTTTTTTGCTGAATTTCTATTCTTCTTCTCTCTTCTTACATTAACTGTCAAAGTATAAATTCAGAAAAAAAATAATTATAAATAAATTTAAAGTTAATTTCTTAAATTAACCAATTTTCTTATAAACTTTAACTAGTCAACATCTTGTAAAATAAAAACAGAAAGAATATTAGATATACTTGATCGAAAAGATGGAAGTACATTCCAAAATTGTCTATATTATGTTTGTCAGTGTAGTTATAAGAGTTGGTAGCTATATTAAAGTAAATGTCATTTTTTTTAACTACAAATGCCAAATTCCTCTAAGCACCTAATCCATATATGTTGTTGCATACCGGCGCAAATCCTTCCCATTTCCATAGAGAAATGAAGATCTCCATTTCCTTTAATATTGATGTAATATGTGGTCTAAATGAAATGAACGGCCAAGTTGCGAAAAAATAAAAAAAGCAAAACGAGAATCCTGGAGTACTGTTCTAATATTTGGGATAGTTATCCTCTTCTTCCAACAGCTTGTAGGTCCCAGCAAAGTTATTAATTATACTTCCAAGTTGGTTCTGCAGTGAAGGTCGCCAATGCTAGAGTGTTTCCGAAGTAATAGGCAATCCGGAAATGTGGGTTGGAGTTTGAGTTTGGATCTGATCCTCCAGGTGGACAGAGACGGCATTCACGATAATGACGGTGGTTTCTTCGCTGTCAATGTTGATTATGTGGAGTTTATAAAATGTGTTTGTTTTAATTTTTGTCTTAAAGTACTTTATATATTTTAAATGGTGAGAAAACATTATCTAAAATAGTTTAAAGATGAGAAATAAAATAAACATATTTTATAAGGATTAAAACAAATTTTGTTTTTGCAAGAAAAAAATATTAAATTACTGGAACTAAAAACATTTTTAAACCTACATAAAATATTTTATTCCTATAATTTTTAAAAATATAAATTAATTAATTTAATTGTAAAATAATTTAATTATAATAAAAATTAAATAAAATATTTAAATTTGTATATTTAACTAAAATATTAATTTAATTCATTCTTAATATTTATTTTTATTTATTGTCATTTAATAATGTTTATATATTATTTGAATTAAAAACTTATTGATCTGAGGCAAACATAAATTTAATGCCTCTCTCTTTGTGCTCGAGAATTGGGAATCTGAGAATTGCTCCTACTAGGATGACGCTTCAGCTAGCAGACCGCTCTATTACCAGATCATATGGTGTAGCTGAAGATGTTCTGATTAAGGTTCGCCAATTCACTTTTCCAGTGGACTTTGTGATCACGGACAAAGAAGAGGACTCTGATATTCCCTTAATACTAGGCCGACCATTCATGCTTACTGCAAAATGTGTTGTGGACATGAGAAATAAAAACTTGGAGATGAGTGTGGAGGACTAGAAGATCACCTTCAACTATCTAAAAGTAATTAAGCATCCCAGTTATAGTAAAGCTTGCTTCAAGGTGGAGGCAATTGAGCGAGAAGTTGACCTTGGAAGTACTTGTCAATGCGACTGTACCATGCTCTCAGTGCTTGTTTTAGTCCATAAAAAGCCTTCTTTAGCTTGAGAACTTTGTCTTCTTCTAATTTCACCTTTAATCCCAACGGTTGTTCGATGTACACTTCTTCCACGAGGACTCCATTCACGAAGGTAGACTTCACGTCCATTTGATGAATTCTCCACTAGTGTTGAGTTGCAAGAGAGATTATTAGTACGATGGTCTCCAGGCGAGCGACCAGAGCAAACACCTCAACATAATTGATAATTGTGAAATTTGAGTTAATTTGATAGTCAATTTTGGCTAAGAATGATTGTAATTTCTTTACTTTATTGTTTTTTTAATAAAATAATAAAGAAATTAATATCTTTGCAGTTTTTGATTAACAGAAGTTAAAAGAAAAATATTTCAAGTGCTTTGGAGGAAACTTGATGCAAAAATTGAAAGAAAAAACCTTGAAGAAAAATTGAAAGAATTGGACAGCCTGCTTAGCGCGCAATCCAGGTTTAGCGTGCACCCTTGCTAAGTGGGAAAGCTCAGGCTTAGCGCGAAGAAGGCCCACGAGAAAACCTAAAGGCGCGCTTAGCGTGAAAGCCCGCGCTCAGCACGAGGTCATGTGAAAATTAAGTTACCGTAGGCCTATAAAAGGAGTAGGAAGCAGAAGGGAAAGACACAACTTACACACTGGGGAGACCAATCCCTACACACCACCTTAGAGACTTAGAGCTCTCTAATGAATACATCCTAAGCCTGAGTATCTCTAATAGGAAAACCCTCTTTCTATGTCCATTATCCCCTTCTATTCTTCCTTTATCCATCCCTCTCCTTCTATCCACATCAACCCCTAAAGTGTAAAGCCTCTCATGACAATGAGAGGCTAAAGCCCCACTGTTGGGAGCCTCACATGCCAACTCTTGTAATGTAACTCTTTCTTACTATCTATTTATTGTAATCATGTTTCTATTACTCTTTTTTGTGCTTAATTGTTTATTATGCCCTGGCCATCCATATAATGTTTACGGGATAATGCATTGAAAAATGGTTATTTTCTAAAGAACTGGGAAAAGATATCTAAATGAAATCATTGCTAGAAATAGATTGATATTCGTTTAGCTTATTTCATGCATCTTTAATCTTAATGAAATTTATTATTTTTATATTTGCAAAGAAATTTGGAAGAAAATAATGGATAATTTAGGCTCTTCCTGCGGGAAACCGAAGATAGAGTATCATAGTAGATGTGGGTGGAAACTGAGATAACATTAGATAGAGAAAATCATCAACATTGTATCACAAGTGGTTTTGGCTTGCTAGGCCCCGACATATTTGCATTTAGAATTTATCTTTTTTTAATCATCATCTTTATCTTTTATTTTTCTTATTTTTTATTTAAAAATTTCTTATCTGTTTTATCTTCTACTTTTTTATCTTTATCATCTTTTAATTTAAATCATTATCTTATCTTTTATTTTTCTTTATTTTCTATTTTAAATTTCTTATACTTGCTTGTAAATTAGGTTTGCATCAATCTAAGTACAAACAAAGTCCTTGTGAATTTGAGACTCGGACTTCTAAGTACTTTACTACTTGAGACAAATTGGTACACTTGCCAACGAGTTAACAAGTTTTTGGCGCCGTTGTCGGGGACTTTGTTTTTCGTACTTGGTTGTTTGCTTATTCCAATTTTAAAGCAATAAGTTTTATCTTTTAACTTTTTGTTTATTTTTTAAAAAAAAAACTAATTTTCAATTTTTCTTTTTCACTCTTATATTAAAAAAAAATCTTTTTCTTGTGAGCCTATGCTTGTAGGGTGGAACCTCAGAAGAGCTTGATCCATGGAATACACTTTAAAGCTGGAAGATCTTTTAAAGGGGTATCTTGAAAGCACATGATCAAGGGTCAGTCACCCACCACCGGTAAATTGTGATTTTTTTGGAGGAGAGCATTTTAATGACAACTGTCATCTCTACTCCATGAAAAATTTCTGATGGGGACAAGAGTTACACCCTTACTGTCAATATGAAGAAGAAAGAACTTTTAATCTAGAGAATGTGTTTATGGAATTCATGGCATACAATGCTAGCTCTAAAACCAATTAAAACTCAATGCAAAACTAGGAAATTCAGGTTGGCAAGAGCTACTCCATGGAAAATTGTCAGTGGGAGCAAGAGTTACAACCCTACAATTTGGATAATTTGTTGATGCAAGTCAAGGAAACATATGAATCTACTCAACATGCATTTAAAAATCTAAAAATTCAAGTTGGTAAGCTAGCAAAAGAAGTGGCTAAACTGTGGTCACAGGGGAAGAAAACTTTGTAGAGGTTGAAGCTCATGAGGAAAGTCTTGTAGAAGAGAATGATTCAAGAGAAAAAGATGAATAAAAAAATGAGGAGAGAACACAAAACAATGGGAGAAGTGGTCACAAGTAGAAATTTAACAAGAAAGTATTCTCCAAGTCAAAACCCCTCCTCATCAACTGATTGTCAAGGAAGAAAGGCATGGAGAACATAATAAATCTTTAAGTGCCATTCTTTCCTTGATCACTAGCACTTCTCTTGCAATGATTTTCCCGGATACATGAGTTTCATGGAGTCTCTAGCTAAGGGGCAAAAATGCAAGGAAGATGTGTTCTATGTGACCTTCATGCTACCTTAAAGGCATTGGACCCGTCAAGCTAATGACATTAAAGAAGCGATTACTGGGAGGCAACCCAAATTTCTTACCCTATCTCCCTTTTAGTTAATTGCATTGTGTTTTTTTAGGATAGTTGTGTTATTTATTTTCTTTATTTTATTTTGATTTTGTGCAGTTAAATTCAACAGTTTAATTTCAGTCATTGAATAAAAAATGCATGATAGAGACATGGGAAATCAATAATTGGCCACGACTTGTTCTGGATGAACTGATGAATTAGATATATTGTGTACTAATTGTGAAAGTTTTGATTCTTGTGGGTGCAAGTGTCTTTGTGAGTGATGAAGTATGAATCGAAAGCATAAGAGTAAAAAGGTTAACACGTCTGAATAGAAATCATGGTTGGGTAAGCTAAGTACTTCATAAATGTTCGATGAGTTGTGCGAACCTTTCATTGTGAGAGAACGATTGTCCTTAAATTTCCTGATTTTGCATGATTCTTAGACTGTTTGAGTGTATATAGAATGTGGAAATGACCAAGACCTTGTTTGTATTAAATTGTTTTAGCCACTTAGCCAAATAGCCAACTTGTTATGAATTAATACATCCCTTGCACCCTGTTGAGCCTAAAGTGAATAAATTGTCTTTGAAACCCGATCCAAATGAAATTAATAATTACCTTATCTTAGGTTGTAGGAGAGCACATGTTAAGACAAATTTACCCTTAATTTGGGGGAGGAGGATTCTTGGGTGAAAATTTTTGTTTCAGGAACATCAATAACATCACACACTCAAATGTAAATTGTGATCAGTTGTTACAGTACCAGTGTAATGAAGTTTAGTTTCAAAAAAGAAGAAGTATGCTTCAAATAAAAACCTGGTAGCAGCTATGTACCAAAAAGATTTGTGTGTTGTTAAGAATGGAAGACATGAAAGTTAGGGCTGTGAAATATAAAGCCATGGGTTATCAGAAAAATATGAGATAGGAACTCTCTTAGAACCTAACTTTGCATCCAAAGAAAAACCATGAGTTCCTTGTTAGCCCAGCCACGTTACAAGCCTAAAAAGCCCTTAGTGATCCACAGTATATGTGTATGATTGCATTAACTGAGATGAAGTGCAAAGTTGGGATCACTATTTTCAGTTGTTGGATTAAAAACACTCTTAGCCAAGACACTTGTGTGCTGAGAGAAACACTAGCTTTGTGAGGAATGAAGGGTGGTAAGTCTGCCTTGATGAAGTTTTTACTTGCTAACCTTTTTCATCTCCATGTGCATTCCTTCATGCTTCCATCACAAGAGAAAGACAAATGCAAACTCGGGATCAGTCATTGAAAGGTTTGAAAGGATTCACAATTATCTCATGTGTCGGTACATTCAAAACTTGTCTTTTGCTTGAGGACAAACAAAGGTTTTAATTTGGGGAAGTTGATAACTATGAAATTTGAGTTAATTTGATAGTCAATTTTGGCTAAGAATGATTGCAATTTCTTTACTTTACTCTTGTTTTATATTAGCAGAAGTTAAAAGAAGAAGATTTCAAGTGCTTTGGAGGAAAATTGATGCAAAAATTAAAAGAAAAAACCATGAAGAAAAATTGGACAACCCACTTAGCGTGCAATCCAAGCTTAGCGCATACCCTCGCTAAGTGGGAAAGCTCAGGCTTAGCGCAAAGAAGGCCCACGAGTAAACCTAAAGGCTGTCGTGTGAAAATTAAGCTACCTTAGGCCTATAAAAGGAGTAGGAAGCAGAAGGGAAAGATACAACCTAGACACCGAGGAAACCAATCCCTACACACCACCCAAAGACTCAGAGCTCTCTAATGAATACATCCTAAGCGTGAGTACCTCTAATAGGGAAACCCTCTTCCTATGTCCATTATCCCCTTCTCTTCCTTTATCCATCCTTCTTCTTCTATCCACATGAACCCCTAAAGTGTAAGGCCTCTCATGACAATGAGAGGCTAAAACCCCATTGTTGATATTCATTTAGCCTATTTCATGCATCTCTAATCTTAATGCGATATGTTATTTTTATCTTTGCAAAGAAATTTGGAAGAAAAGAATGGATAAATTAGGCTCTTTGTGCGGGAAACCAAAGATAGAGTATCATAATAAATGTGGATGGAAACTGAGATAACATTAGATAGAGAAAATCATCAACATTGTATCACAAGTGGTTTTGGCATGCTAGGCCCCAACATATTTGCATTTTGAATTTATCTTTTTTTTAATCATCATTGTCGCAATGTGCCCTTTTGCGGGCGAGCGAGGCGAGGCTCACGGGTGCGCTTTCCAAAGGAGGAAAGATGCGCGGAGTCGCCACCAACGTTTATTTGTGGAAAACGTCGGAAAAACCGAAGGAAACCGGTCAAAAATGAAAATTCTAAGTTCGGGAGTTGTATTTACGCTTCAGGAAGATATTAGCACCTCTCACGTTTGTCTCAAAGGACAACAGCCTATTTTTTAGAATTGTGGAAATTGTGTTACCTTAACTTTATTTCTTTTTATTTTTTGAAGTCGACAAAAGCGGGGCTTTTGCTCCTACGTACCCTCCATCAAAGAGGAAATCAGACCTACGTAGTTCTTTCTTATGCGTGAATCAAGTGATTCTTTTTACTTGAAAGGTGATCATTTTAAGGCATTGGACCTTAAAAATGATCCGTTTTACTTGGTAAGAAACTGAAATGATAAACTTTCAAAACCCTATTTTTTGTGGACGAGCTTGACTAGGCGAGTTGATTTTATCCTTAGTTTCACTTTAGTTATTAGTCAATTCAATTAAGAATGAGAAATCCCAAAGAGAAAACGTCCGATTGATTTTTCGCTTTATTTTACTAAAAGGTATTTTTTTTATTATTATATTATTATTTTACCTCTTTTTTGATTTCCAACGTGGTTACGGCACGACCGAACGGTCGGAATTTATTTTAACCGAAATTAACAGATGATACAATTCAAACGATCGGTGGAAATTTATTTTATTTTTAGATTAGGCGAGAAATGACTTAAATAAATGACTTAAGCACGTCAAAAGGGGGTATAAAAAGCGAATGAAAACGAGAATAAAAATACATGAAACAGAATGTGGACCACCACGGGTACATAGAATGAATTAAAAAGCTCGGTTTGAGGTACTTACCCGTTGAAGACTGAAGAAAACGAAGAACGAATGATGAATGTTGAAGAACGGTCGAGAATCTTCGCGTAATTACTCACGGAAATGTTACGGAAACGTTACGGAAGCGCCTTGGCTTGGATTTTCTTCACGGAAATAATTTTCCTCAGCAATTTCGAGAGAATGAGAAGTGCCAAGAAGGCTGAACCCTTTTCTTCTTCACTCCTCCCCCTATTTATAGCAAAATAGGGGAGGAGCTTGCCACCCAGCTCGCCCAAGCGAGCAAGGTTGCTTCCTCCAGAAGCAACAGACTTCTGGAGGAAGAATCTGGAAGGCCCAAGTGGGCCTGATTGCTATTTGTACCCCCCTTTTTACTAAATGCACCCCCTTCTATTTATTTTGGTAATTCTTTTTTCGTAACGTTACGAAACTTTACGAATTTCGTAACGATACTTATTTTCCTTCCGCAAGGTTACGAATCCTTACGGATTATGTATTTACCTTTTTTTTAGCTTTCGAAGAAGTTACGGAAACTCACGGATTGCGCAAAAACACATCTTTTCGATTTCTACCACATCACGGAATTTCACGGATCGCGCAAGCTTGCTTCCTTTTGATTTCTGACACGTCTTGGGACTTCATTTATTGTGCAACAAAGGACGCCAAGTATCTCAAAGCGGCTAACCAAAGGTTGCATGTCATCAAGTAATAATCCCCGGACGAAATTAGGGTATGACAGTTGCCCCTCTTTACTTACCTTTTATCGGAGATAAGAGGAAAGCAAAGATAAGACACTGATTTCGTCCGTCTTGCCCTTTCCGTGATTAGTCCATGACAACTCTCGTCTCTACTCCTTCTTTTTTTTTTTTTTTCTGCACAACACAATACAAACAACAACAAGAACAAAAAATATAATATACATATACACTTTTGGGAAAAAGAAACAATCGGGAAAATAACAAAGATCACATTTCCAGTCAAGAGGATCCGCCCTTGACGATGAAAAACTCTGGAGAATGGAGGATTGCACTCAGCAATCACTACACATGGCTCCAAACTCGTGGGTGGAGGACGCCTGAACGAAAATGCAATTCATGGGGGTCCGAAAAAAGGGTTGAGAATGGAGAATTGCACTAAGCAATCACTACGCATGGCTCCAAACTCGTGGGTGGAGGACCCATGAACGAAAACGCAATTCATGGGGCTCCGAAAAAGGGTTGAGAATGGAGAATTGCACTAAGCAATCACTACACATGGCTCCAAACTCGAAGGTGGAGGACGCATGAACGAAAATGCAATTCATGGGGCTCCGAAAAAGATTGAGAATGGAGAATTGCACTAAGCAATCACTACGCATGGCTCCAAACTCGTGGGTGGAGGACGCATGAACGAAAACGCAATTCATGGGGCTCTGAAAAAAGATTGAGAATGGAGAATTGCACTAAGCAATCACTACGCATGGCTCCAAACTTGTGGGTGGAGGACGCATGAACGAAAACGCAATTCATGGGGCTCCAAAAAAAGATTGAGAATGGAGAATTGCACTAAGCAATCACTACACATGGCTCCAAACTCGAAGGTGGAGGACGCATGAATGAAAACGCAATTCATGGGGCTCCGAAAAAGATTGAGAATGGAGAATTGCACTAAGCAATCACTACGCATGGCTCCAAACTCGTGGATGGAGGACGCATGAATGAAAACACAATTCATGGGGCTCCGAAAAAGATTGAGAATGGAGAATTGCACTAAGCAATCACTACGCATGGCTCCAAACTCGTGGGTGGAGGACGCATGAACGAAAACGTAATTCATGGGGCTCCGAAAAAAGATTGAGAATGGAGAATTTCACTAAGCAATCACTACGCATGGCTCCAAACCCGAAGGTGGAGGACGCATGAACGAAAACACAATTCATGGGGATCCGAAAAAGATTGAGAATGGAGAATTGCACTAAGCAATCACTACGCATGGCTCCAAACTCGAAGGTGGAGGACGCATGAACGAAAATGCAATTCATGGGGCTCCGAAAAAGATTGGTTGGCAGGGCCGAACGATCCACCGGGTCTTTCCACCTACAAAAGCAAACATGCTTTTTGCAAAGAAAAATAAATCATTCATGAGAGCACCATATCTTAGAGAAACAATATACTTGTGCTAAGGGTAATCTTCCTTGTAATCGAGAATGAAGGGCAGGATGTCAACTTTTAGCTTTTAAATGAACATGCAGGTGAAACATCGGGCTAAGCTGAAAATAAATCACTCATAGTGTATAAAACTCACACAGGCAAGTGTTTTATCCTATTCCCAAACCATAACTGCACCATGACTTTATTTTGCACACGACTTCCTATCAAATCAAAGATCAAACGTACGATCACAGACCAATAGGATTTTCTCGAGGGTAGTGTTTTTTTGGAGAGGAAGTTGGGTGTTTCGGTCTTTTCCTCTTTGTTCATGTGGGGTGGGATATTGCCAGTCGAGAATTCATTTTGAGTGGCAATCTGGCTTGAAGAATTTCTGCCCTCTTTCTTTCATTGATCGAGAATTGCTTCTTTTCCCTTTTCACTTCTTTTCGATCTTTGATCGGGAATCCTTCTTTCCTTTCTTTTGTTCTTTTCTTTATTTTCATCTCTTTTTTTTCTTTTTTCTTTCTTTCCATTTCTTCCTTTTCTTTCTTTTCACTTTTCCTTCCCCATCCCTTTCTTTGGGAAATCAGGTTTTAGCATTCTATTTGCTCTCCCTTGAGGAGATTCTGCTGTCCTTTGCTTTGGGGGAAAGGATGAGGATTCCTTTTTTATAGGCCAAGGTTCAAAAAGGTCTAAGGTTGTGTCTCAATGGGGTCTTTTATCGTGGGAACCCCAATCTTGATATCTGGGGCGAAACAAATTTGGGTGTCAAGGTGTCGATTTCGGGCCGAACTTCCATATTATTCCATAAGGCACGCGTGACAATGATGATTTGAAAACAACGTGCAAAATTAGTCATGGCTACAGCCAGGTGGGCACTCAAGCATCCTGTTTATGGCATTGTGATACTACGGTTGGGAATTTACACAGACAGACCCAACGTTTCCAAGTTATGTTCTTTCATCAGTTCAATGAATTCATCCATCCTTATCTCGGTTCATTCCGGAAAATAAACTCTTAGCATCAGTCCCTTGTTTCCAGAAGATACGTTTGCTCTTTACGAATGATTTATACTTCTTAACTATAACATGTCGACCTTCGCGGTCTTTCTTTCTTTTTCCTTTTTGTTTCATTTTTATATATTCACAAAATTATACACCTGTGGTCCTTTATGAGGAAAACCTTTCTTTGTACATCTATATTTTTATACATGACAAACCTTTTCTGTACACGCATTAGAACTCTTCTCTTTACGTCACACGGTCTATATACAAACCCTATTTACATTCAAAGATTTTTTTTATTTTTCCCAACACACACTTATGGTTCATACAAAAGTTTCTTCATATACACTCGTTGCTCACACACACAAGAATTCCTTTCCACGCATCATTTACACACGAGAATCCTTTTATACACACTTTCCTTTTACACATATATAAATAAAAACCTTTTTCTTTTCTTTACGAACATGACTTTTATTCACAACGCTTCTCTCTTTTTATTAGGATTTTTGGTTCATTTTATTTTTTAGGATGACGTTCCTAAATGAAAAACTCTACACGGTTCCGAAACTTCAACAAACATTATTGACAACAACGAAACAAATACCGACGTAACAACTCAAATGATATGTATGTACAAAACAAAAGTCAATCAACACGAAACAAACGTTAGTCCCTTAGTCAAACAAAAATAAGATGATATATACCAAGAAAAATGGACACAAAAAGAAATATGGACCAAGGGATCTCCCAATCATGTGGCTCCGCTCCCTCCTAAGAAATCAAGTAAATCGACCATCTCCTCGTCCTCGCGGGCCTCATCTGCCTCGTCAGGAGCCTCTGCTAGTGCCTCTGCTGGTGCCTCTCCTGCCCGGGCCTCAGGCCATGCGACCTCTGCCCTGAACTGGTCCGAAGTAGGGCACGGAAAAGAAGTAAAACCCTGGCTCTGCAGGCTGAGGCTCAACTGGTAAAGACAATCATGGGTCTGTACATGTGCCCGGTGGTTGGCCGCCTACTGGCGAACCAAATGCCGCAAATACTGCTCCGTATCAAAGGATCCAACTGTGCCAGCCTGATGAGGTGGCGGCGCGTCTGCGGCCTGCGGAGCATCCCCCTGGGCCTGTCTTTGTGTGCAATACTTCTAAATAATAGCTCGGGTGATGGGCGGCCGAATCACCTTGCTAGGTGCGACGGGGACTCCGAACGACTGGCAGAGTCCCGTGATCAAGGCGGGAAATCCCAGGGCCCTGTTGGACTTATCCGGGTCCAGAGGGTGCCTGGTAGGCGCCATACCTGCAAATAGAAAGATGGCATCAGTGATTAACTGAGCCACGTGAATGCTCATCCGTGTCAGGATGGCATACACCAGCTGACACTTCGGCAGGGGGAGGTTAGAATTATGATCGCTGGGCTGGATGTTGCTGTGCAGCAAAGTCATCCAGATCTGAGTCAGGGTGGTCATGTTGGTGCGCATGATCCGCACCCGTCTTCCGGCAGCGGTCCGGGCAAAATCCTGCCCCGGTATACATAGCAAATGGGCGATGGCCTCCTCATCGAACCCATCGGACCGGTTCCTCCCCTGGCCATACTCGCACTCCTGGCCCTCTTCCAGCACTAAAGGGTATCCCAGGAGCTGGCCGATAGCATCTGCATCAAACGGGATCCACTGACCCCTCACCCAGGACCTCATATCTCGCACGCCCTCCTCTGTAGGCCAAGCATTGGCATAAAATTCGAGGACTATGTCTGGATCGAACTTGGCCATGGGGGTAACCAATGATGCCCACCGCCGGCGAACTATCTCCTCCTGGAAATTGGTATACTCGTCGTCCCTGAGCTAGACGCGTCACTCCTGGAGAAATGACCATCCCTTGATGGCCTCAAAGCGCTGCTGGTGTTCAGTGCTCCTAAAGCGGTGATTGTCATACTCGGGAGCGGAACTGGTTCCTTCGGCCGCTTTATCCTTCCTGGATCTCTTTGAGGCAAGTTTCCTCGGGGCCATTTCTTGTTGGAGTGAGTAGAAACACCAAAAATGAAAGCAAAATGCACCTAAAAGTGGCTTAGGGGAGCAAAAACCGCAAGCTTTTGTGAGTCCACTCTTTTGAATGAAGGGGGGGAAGTTTTTGGATACAAAAACGTTCCCCTCCCTCGTTTTTATATTTTGAGTGTAGGGGTTGCTAGCCCAGGCGAGCTAACCTGCCAAATTTTTTTTTTTAAGGATGCATTAACCATCTCTCCTCCTTCCTTATGGGTTAGCGTTTGCCCACTTGAACCTACTTAAATTAGAATTAGGTGTCGATTACTTATTTAAAACAAACAATAGTAAACGAAACTGCGAATGCAAAGGATACTGGGCTGCCTTGCAACGACGTTCTCTGCTTGTTTAGCGCCGGGAAGGGGAAACGATCAGTCGGTCGTGACCCTATCCCCACTTGCATCCGTCCCTATGTACCTGTGAGTAGGGAACAAAAAATCCAATGGCCAATCGTATCCGGTCATCGTCTTACCTTGGTTGATTTCCGCAGTCAACTTGTCTCGACTTCTAACCGTGACCTAAGAAGGCCCTGCCCCTGTTACCACAAAATATGCATGTGCATGTGTATGTATGAATGTTCCTAATGCGATGACTTTCTTAGTGAAGGCTGGTTAGATTCAATTTTAGATAAGCATTTGGGGCACCCCATACACCGAGCGAAGAGGGCTCAAGTTATAACAAATCTAAAACACAAGGTTTGAAACCAAAGGGAGGACTGAAACCTCGCCCATCTTTTCTTTTCAAAGAAATGAGACAAATACAGTGAATGGGAATCCCTAGAGGAAACCAAAAAGAACGAGAAAATCTCAGAAATAAAAACATGCAGCGGTCCTCTTGATTGCCCCAGACTTCAAGCGTAATATCGTTTAACTACATCGGAGTTCACGGGCGAGGGCAGCTCCTCGCCATCCATGTTGGTGAGTATCAGAGCACCCCCAGAAAAAGCTTTTTTCACCACGAAAGGTCCTTCATAATTTAGGGCCCACTTGCCTCGATTATCTTTAACAGCATAGGACATCTTCTTCAGCACGAGGTCCCCCTCATTGAACTTGCGCGGGCGTACCTTCCAATCGAATGCGTTCTTTATCCTTCGTTGATACAAACGCCCATGGCTCATGGCGGCCAAACGCTTACCTTCAATAAGGTTAAGTTGGTCGTAGCGTGCTTGAGCCCATTCTGACTCTTCTAGGCCTGACTCTGCCATTATCCTCTAAGAAGGAACCTCTACCTCAAATGGGAGCACTGCTTCCATCCCATAAACCAAGGAATACGGCGTTGCCCCAGTAGAAGTTTGTACCGAGGTCCTATATCCGTGCAGGGTGAAAGGCAACATCTCATGCCAATCTTTGTATGACACTGTCATATTCTGAACAATCTTCTTAATATTTTTATTCGCAGCCTCTACAGCCCCATTCATCTTTGGCCGATAAGGGGTGGAGTTATGATGCTGGATCTTGAAATCTTCGCACATTTCCTGCATCATCTTATTGTTCAGATTAGTGCCATTGTCAGTAATGATCTTCCTAGGGAGTCCGTATCGACAAATCAACTCCCTCTTTATGAATCTGACCACCACATTTCTCGTGACATTAGTATAAGAAGTTGCTTCGACCCATTTGGTGAAGTAGTCTATCGCCACAAGAATGAAGCGGTGACCATTCGAAGCCTTGGGTTCGATGGCCCCAATAACATCTATTCCCGACATTGAAAAAGGTCAAGGGGCGGACATAACATTCAGAGGATGTGGCGGAACATTGACATTGTCCGCGTATGCCTGACATTTATGACATGAGCGCAGCAATCGCTTTCCATGGTGAGCCAATAATAACCGGCCCTAAGGATTTTTCTGGCCATAGCATGCTTATTGGCATGTGTCCCAAAGGAACCCTCGTGGATCTCCTCAATCATGAAGTTCTCCTCTTTGGCATCTACGCATCGTAGGAGGGTCATGTCGTGGTTTCGTTTGTACAGGATGGTACCACTTACAAAGAAACCAGTAGCCAATCTCCTCAACGTCCTTTTGTCATTGTCAGAAATCCCTGGTGGGTATTCCTTGTTTTCGACATACTGCTTGATGTCGAAATACCACGGTTTCCCATCCCGCTCTTCCTCTATTGCATAACAATATGCCGGCCTGCCTTGAGATTTGAATTCGATGTACGGCAGATCCCCGTGTGGGGCAAGTTGAAACATGGATGCCAGGGTGGCTAATGCATCAGCCATTTGATTCTCTTCCCGAGGTATGTGGTGGAAGGAAATGTCATCAAAGTACTTGGCTAACCTCAAGATGTGAGTTTGATAGGGTATCAACTTCGGATCCCTAGTTTCCCATTCTCCTTTCAACTGGCGTATCACCAAAGCTGAGTCTCCATACACCTTGAGTAGTTTTACATCAAAATCAATGGCCGCCTGAACCCCGAGGGCGCATGCTTCGTACTCGTCCATATTGTTGGTACAATCAAAACCTAGCCTAGCCGTGAAAGGAATACACTGATCATCCGGGGATACAAGGACTGCCCCTACTCCGTGGCCCAAAGCATTAGATGCCCCATCGAAGCAAACAATCCATTTGTCTATGTCCTCGTGCGTCCGCTTCTCTTCAAACAGGGCCATGATATCTTCATCTGGGAACTCGGGATGCATCGGCCGATAATCCTGGAGGGGTTGCTGGGCCAAATAATCTGCTAAGGAACTTCCCTTTACCGCTTTTTGGGTGACGTAAACGATATCGAATTCAGATAATAATACCTGCCACCTAGCGATTCGTCCCGTGAGGGCCGGTTTTTCAAAGATGTATTTCACGGGATCCATTTTGGAAATAAGCCACGTGGTATGGCTGAGCATATACTGCCTAAGCCGATGTGATGCCCATACCAGAGCACAACACGTCCTTTCCAGCATTGAGTAATTCATCTCACATGCAGTAAACTTCTTGCTCAGATAGTAGATGACTTGCTCCTTTTTCCCAGAATCATCATGCTGACCCAACACGCACCCCATAGACTCGTCCAACACGGTCATGTACAGGAAAAGAGGTCTTCCTGTTACAGATGGCATGAGCACCAGGGGATTCGTGAGACTCTGTTTGATCTTCTCGAAGGCCTCTTGGAAGTCACTGTTCCACAGGACTGCCTGGTTCTTACGTAAAAGCTTAAAAATGGGCTCACAGGTAGGGGTGAGTTGCGAGATAAATCTCGCGATATAATTCAACCTCCCCAAAAACCCCCGAACCTGCTTCTCCGTGCGTGGTTCCGGCATTTCAAGGATGGCCTTCACTTTCTCGGGATCTATCTCTATCCCTTTCTGACTTACGATAAATCCTAGCAGCTTCCCCGACTTCACCCCAAAGGTGCATTTGGTTGGGTTTAGTTTTAATTGGTATTTCCGCAACCTTCCAAACAGCTTACGCAGATTGACAAGGTGTTCGTCCTCAGTCCGAGACTTGGCAATCATGTCATCTACGTAGACCTCTATTTCCTTATGCATCATATCATGGAACAATGCCACCATGGCACGCTGATAGGTTGCCCCAACATTTTTCAGCCCGAAGGCTATCACTTTATAGCATAATGTCCCCCATAGGGTGACAAAAGTGGTCTTCTCTACATCCTCGGGTGCCATCTTTATTTGATTATACCCCGAGAAACCATCCATAAAAGAGAAAAGGGCGAATTTGGTTGTATTATCTACCAATATATCAATGTGTGGCAGGGGAAAATTGTCTTTAGGACTGGCTCGGTTCAAGTCCCGATATTCCACACACATTCGAACCTTGCCGTCCTTTTTCGGGACTGGGACAATGTTGGCCACCCACTCCGGGTACCGCGCCACAGCTAAGAAACCTGCATCAAACTGCTTCCTTACTTCTTCTTTAGTTTTTAAAGACATCTCGGGTTTCATTCTTCGTAACTTTTGCTTAACCGGGGAAGACCCAGGATTCAAGGGCAACTTATGCTGCACAATGTCGGAATCCAGACCGGGCATGTCTTGATATGACCATGCAAAGACATCTTGATACTCTTCAAGAAGGGTTATTAAGCCTTGACGGATAGGCGCGGTCATACCGGTTCCTACCTTTACTTCTTTCTTTTCCTCCGTGGTCCCCAAGTTTACCAATTCGGTTTCTTCTTGGTGAGGCTTCATTTCACGTTCTTCCTGAGCGACCAACCTCTCCAACTCTGGTGACAGGACGTCCTCTTCCTCTTCCTCGTTTATCGTTTGGCTTATATCTCGATCGAAATCGATTGTCAAACCCTCGTTGTTAGGATCCTCAAAGAATCGACCCTCATATCTATACCAAACAAGACAAAAGAAACAAAAACATGCAAAATGATATGAGAAAAGGTGGGACCGCAAGAACAGATGAAACAAGATCTCTTTGTTTATTTAATAAGGTAGGTTTCACAAAACAAAAGAGAAAGGAAATCTATAGGCTCTAATTACATTGAATCAGCGGTATAGACTTCTGACTGGCTTATCACGCGCCAGTTCCCCACTTGGGAATCGGGGTGGCATGGTTGCACAAAACTTGGTGGGTCTTGAGGGAACTCCTCTTCTATTGTAGCCACCTCCTCCTCGGACACCATTCTGGCGCTGGTGAAACACTGGCTAATACGGCCGGGCCATACCCTATCCGCCCGAAATCTTGACGGCACGTTCCTTCTCCCCAGCATCCCAGGTTCATACCCTAATCCATACTTGTATGGATTTCCCTTGATATCGACCACGTCGGCATTCCCGAGGCAGTCCTTGCCTAGACCTATTCTGGGCTCAAATTCGTTCCTGAGCATAACACGCGCCACCATTATGGCCGCTTTGGAGAGAGAAGGTAGCGACGGACTTGGTTCCACAGAGGCGCAGCTCACCACCTCAAAGGATTGGAAATCCGTTTCCAATGATTCTTCCGCCGCTTCTACGTACGGTGCGGAGGAGGGGCAGCTCACTAACATATCCTCTTCACCCGACACTATTACTAAAAGTCCACCCACTGCGAACTTCAATTTCTGGTGAAGCGTTGAAGGGACCACTCCCAGGGCATGAATCCACGGTCTTCCCAAGAGGCAGCTATAGGCGGGATTTATATCCATTACTTGAAACACCACGTTGCAAGTGTGGGGGCCTATCTGAATGGGAATGTCGATTTCCCCAATCACTTCCCGCCGAGTACCATCAAAGGCTCGCACCACCATCGAGCTCGGTTTTAAACGTGACGCACTAAAAGGAAGCTTTTCCAAAGTGGTCTTCGGCATTACATTTAAACTCGATCCATTTTCTATAAGTACCTTTGCGACAACGTGGTCCATACATCTCACCGACACATGTAGAGCCTTGTTGTGTCCTCTCCCCTCAACGGGAATCTCTTCTTCCGCAAGCGCGATATAATTGTTGGTGGTTATATGATTAACGATGCCTTCGAAACCCTCCACTGAGATATCATGTGCTACATGGGCATCGTTAAGGACCTTCATCAACAGCGCACGATGAGGCTCGGAGTTTATGAGTAGTTCAAGCAAAGAGATCCTTGCTGGAGTTTTATTCAGTTGCTCGACTACCTTAAACTCGCTTTGTTGGATGAGGCGGAGGAACTCATGGGCCTCTTCCAAAGTCACTGTTTTTCCTTGAAGTCCTTCTTTCTTTTCGGCCCCTCTTACCACTGGAGGATCTACTTCTTTCGAGGGGGTGGCTATATCTGTGGGCTCTTGGACCATGGGCGCTTTCCCTTTGGAGGGCAATTCCGCCGGGTGAGGGGAAGCGAACACCTGGCCACTGCGGGTTATGCCACTGAGGCCGGTGATGTTGGTTACCTTAGCTGATAGGGAGTCAACTTCGGTTGCAACTCTTTCGCTGGACGCGGGAGGGGTATACTTCCACGGAATGGCCTTATTACTTTGATATGCAAATGGTGTTGGCTTGGGTGCCGTCCGGGAGTATATGGGTGTGGAGCCGGTCCCTTTCCTAGTAAAACATATCACTAGGGCCTTGGGGGTTAGAGGAACCTTCTTCTCTTCCAACTGCATGCAAATTTGCGGTTCTTCCCTCCCTCCTATGGACACTTCAAGCTACTCGTAATCCATGAGCTGCTGAAGCAATTCTTCCACCACGGGACAGGTTTCCATGTCATGCGACTCCCCGAGGTGAAACAAACATTCATCCCTTTCGTCTCCACCTCGGGAGACCATGCACGCCGCTTGCAGTGATTGATAGATGAAGCGTCTAGAAGTAGCCACCTCTCCTAACCTCTTTGCCCACGATGGCCCGTCCCCTTCGACGGCGTTCACGCTAGCCCCTCCATGACTAGCTAGCGGGTTGGTTTTAACATTTGGGCCTTCCTCCTGAAATGATAGCCAGTCGGCACTAATCAGGTGTTGCACTTTATACTTGAACGGGATGCAGGAGTCAATATTGTGTCCGGGAGCTCCACTATGGTACACACACTTGGCACCCGGGTCGTACCACTTGGGGTAGGGTAGCTGGAAGACCTTCCCGGGTATGACCACCACCAAATGATTCTGCAATAATGAAGGCCATAACTCGGAGTATGCCATGGGAATAGGGGAGAAGTTATCTTTCGGGGGCGGGTTCTGTGCATATTTATAGGTCACGCCGGGGGCTGTATTATTAACTGGCCGGGGAGCGGCTGGAGCCGTGCATTGGGCCGGCGCTCTTTCTGCTGCGGGTGGTCCTTTTACTTGAGTCGGGAGAGAATTCCCGGCTCGGATTAAAAAATTTGGGGGATTGGGCTGGTATGAGCTTTGGATATTTTGGGGTGCTTTCATCCATGTCGGGGCGGTGGTGACTGCGTGGGCGTCTCCTTCCTTTTTCCTCGCGCCCACGACTGGGGCTCTTCTGTTGTTGTTGGGGGCCACATTGGAAGCATATTCAAACTTGCCTTTTCGTAGTCCGGATTCAATCCTTTCTCCGGCGAAGACGAGATTCGCAAAGTTAGCTGGCATGTAGCCTATCAGCTTTTCATAGTAGAACGTGGGTAACGTATCTACCATAATTGTGATCATCTCCTTTTCCATCATGGGCAGTACGACTTGGGCTGCGAGATCTCTCCATCTTTGGGCATATTCCTTAATGGACTCATGCTCTCGCTTAGTCATACTCTGAAGCTGGTTCCGATTGGGAGCCATGTCCGTATTGTACTGGTACTGCCTAATGAAGGCAGTTGCCAAGTCCTTCCATGATCGGATCTGGGAAGCTTCCAGATTGGTATACCATGCTACAGCTGCACCGGCCAAGCTGTCTTGAAAGAAATGGATCAACAACTTTTCGTCCGCAGAATACGCCCCATCTTTCGGCAATACATCCGGAGATGCCCTTTTGGACATGTCGTCCCTTTGTACTTATCAAAGTCTGGTACTTTGAACTTGGGAGGGATGATGATGTTGGGCACGAGACACAAATCCGCCAAATCCGAGAATGGGTAATTGCCAAGGCCCTCGACTGCTCTTAACCTCTCTTCAAGCGCCTCAATCTTTCTCTTATCTTTCGCGAAGGGAACAGATTCTTTTACGGGTGTGGGTGAGGCCGGGATATGGCGAACTATGTTCGGTTGGGGTAGTTCATGTGGGGACGGATCTTTGAGGTGGAGCAGGGGGCCAAGATGGGTATCTCCTTCCTCATCGTCTTGCCCGGGATAGTCGTCATAAGGTGGGAGTTGCCCCTCGAAAGTAGGGGCTTGGCTTAAATCTTCCGGGGTGGCACGGGGGTGAAGTCCGGAGGCAAGCCATAAGGATAAGCTTGCGGACTATACCTTCGACCAAACACGGCCGTGTTTCTGTCTCGGCCCGGATTTAAGGCGGGTTGAAGCACCGGCTCCACTTCCCTAACTATACTGGAGGCGGTTGCCGTGACTTTATCCTCTATAGTTTTTTGGAGTTTTAACATGACCTCCGAGATGGAAGCCATTTGATCTTTTAAGGCCGATAGATCGACCTTCATCTGTTCCTGCACGCCCTTTTCATTATCCATTTTTTTGGATCGAGTGTTATAGGGGTGCCTTGGTGTTTTTTTAGTTATGATGAAATTCCTAAAGAAATAAACAAAGGTGAGTATGCCACCAAAACATGAATATGCAAATGAATGATCGGAGCACTTGGATCCACCCAAAGGTTTTTAGGTAACGTGATTAGTCCAGAACTTCTCATTTTATAAAAAGAACAAAGCTTTCATCTAGCCAAGATTATACAAAGGTGTTACAAGAGAACCTAACGATTTCTAATTATATGGGCCATCAAATCTATCATGTGTTGACAGTAATTGATTAGCCCATGAATCTCCTCGGGGGCCATACACACTTCGGCCATGGCTTTTGCTTTGGCTAATAGACGCGGGAGGTCTTGACTTCCATTCAAGGTCAAGGCGAACCTATCCATCCACATAGTCGCTTCTTGATGCAATGCATCAATCACCCTCCCTCTTGCTTCTTTTTCGGTGTACACTTGTGCAAAATCCTCCACTAGCTTTTGTTCATGGGCCACAGACTGGTTCAACTCTTCCTTGTATTTCCCTATGATAGCTAGCATGCTTTGCTCCGTGGCTTCCAAGTGTTGAGCCAAACTCCTTTTGGATCTCGCGCAAGCAACTAACTCTTCTTTTAAGATCATGCCATGCACCCGTGACCGATCTCTCTCCTCTCTTCGGAGCTTGAGCTCATTGTTGCTACCCCACAATGCTCCTCGTAATTTCTCTCGGCCATATTCCTCCTTGCGAGACCTTTTGGTTTCTTGTTCAAGGGCTCTTGCAGTGGCCGCGTTTTCCTCTTGTAACTCGGTGCACTCTTTCCGGATGTATGTAGCAGCTGATTTGAACTTCTCCTTGGCGAGCCTTGCCTTCCCTAGCTCCAATTTTAGAGCTCGGACTTCTTCATTTTCCTCCGGAGCTTCGAAGTTCTCCTCATCGATAACTTTCAACTTGGAGAGCCAATCTAACCCTCGCGTGTGAATTCTTAGCCATCCATGATAACCTCCGATGACGCCATTACGGATGCCCCTAAGCTCCTTGTCTTTCCTCAACGGACTCCTCCACGCCTTGTGGATTCTTTGTATAACCTTGAGACCTTGCGCGCCTAAATCTTTCACAAGGAAAGGTGAGAGACTCCCTTCCGTTGGCGCTCCCCTCATGGGGTACCCTAGCTGTCTTATGGCGAGTGCAGGATTATAATTAATACACCCCCTAGTCCCTATCAATGGAACATTAGGGTAGTACCCACACGAGAAAAGAACTCCTTCCTTGCCTTCCTTCCAATGAGGAAACCAATTGATTGTGCTGCCCCCTATCTCCGCCAAATGTTGGTCCCAATCGACTCTTCCTTTTTCGGCGCATGAGCGATAACTTTGAAGCGGACACGGGTGTCTTGTGTCTTGTTGGAATAGGTGTGAAATCAACCACACACAGAAAGCGGGTAAACAACAGACAATCCGTGCACTGTTTTTCTCACACCTCCGGTCAAAGGTGTCAAACAAATCTACCAAGATATCCACCACTGGACTTTCCTTGCTATGGTGATATGCGAGGAAAGCATCAATGGCGGCTAAGTCTACCAAACCGTCGACGTTTGGGAAGAGGACAACCCCAAAAATCAGCATAGCTAAAACATCCGCAAATGGCCCCCACTTCTCTTGGCTCGCCATATCCTTCGCCTTGCCTTCCAAGTATTTCTGTGGCAGGCCCACTACGCCATTGCGAGTTTGTTTCATGCGATCCAACTCTTTTGCTGAATCTCCAATCACAGCTGCAATCTTGCTCAAGGAAGGAAGAAAGCCGGAGAAAAGATACGGTTTTCTCCCCCCAAGAGGGCATCCTAATATTTCCTCAAACTCTTCAACAGTTGGTACCATTTGGAAGTCCCCAAACGTGAAACACCTCAACGACTGGTCATAGTATTGGGTGAGGGATACGACAACTTCCGTAAATACCTCCATTGCGGTCAAATCTAGAATCTTCCCGTACACTTTGCGGAAGACTTGCCTTTGGAGAGGTCCCATCAATCGTCCCAATTCCTTGAGGCTAGTGACATCTAGACTTTTAACCTTGACTTGATAAAACCTTTTGCCGTTTTGATTTGTCCCCATCATTTACCTAAAAATGGGGTGGATCAAGACTCCGACATGAATGATGCAATGCGTATGCATGAAACGGAAAGAAAACAAGATAAAGGGGTAATTCATACATACGAGACCACAGAGACCCAATTTTAATGCTACGTTTGGGCATGATGGCGCCTCGACGTAGCATTAAAAAGATTG
The DNA here is from genome assembly GCF_000004515.6 of Glycine max. NCBI lineage: Eukaryota > Viridiplantae > Streptophyta > Magnoliopsida > Fabales > Fabaceae > Glycine > Glycine max. The sequence goes on from NC_038247.2 coordinate 34,337,363, forward strand.
CGTATTACTCTAAAGAAACCAAATACCACTAGCAAAAAACTATAAACTAGTGCTATTTATCAAAAGATGCATGAGAACAAATGGCACAGAGCGTGTTTGCTCTTTGCCCCTATTTGGGAACCTATAGAATAATATCTAGGGGTCTCTAATAACTACTTCCCAACAATTTATAACTCACACGGCCGTTCTCTAGAGGTATCATCACTCAAGATAATAATATTGTGGCGGTACGGAATACCAGCGACAACACATTATAAAGAGAGAAAGCTCTAGACGAGGTTTCACTATTATCAAGCAAGTCGGAGACCTAGCATGATGATAGATTCACCCCCACTCCTTAAATTCCCATGAACCCGGGTGTAGGGCCCCTTTTTTACTCAAACCCGTGGGTGCTTAGAATGCAGTGTAAAGAATGCAAAATAGACAACAGTTATTTACATTTTACACAGTTCAACAAATGCACACACGAAGTTTCACAAATCCAAAATTCCTTAAAATAGGCCTAGCTCACAAAAATAGTCCCCAGTGGAGTCGCCAACTGTTGCAACGTGCCCTTTTGCGGGTGAGCGAGGCGAGGCTCACGGGTGCGCTTTCCAAAGGAGGAGAGATGCGCGGAGTCACCACCAACGTTTGTTTGTGGAAAACGTCAGAAAAACCGAAGGAAATCGGTCAAAATGAAAATTCTAAGTTCGGGAGTTGTATTTACGCTTGAGGAAGGTATTAGCACCTCTCACGTTTGTCTCAAAGGACAACAGCCTATTTTTTAGAATTGTGGAAATTGTGTTACCTTAACTTTATTTCTTTTTATTTTTTGAGGTCGACAAAAGCGGGGCTTTTGCTCCTACGGACCCTCCATCAAAGAGGAAATCAGACCTACATAGTTCTTTCTTATGCGTGAATCAAGTGATTCGTTTTACTTGAAAGGTGATCATTTTAAGGCGTTGGACCTTAAAAATGATCCATTTTACTTGGTAAGAAACTGAAATGATAAACTTTCAAAACCCTATTTTTGTGGACGAGCTTGACTAGGTGAGTTGATTTTAGCCTTAGTTTCACTTTAGTTATTAATAAATTCAATTAAGAATGAAAAATCCCAAAGAGAAAATGTCCGATTGATTTTTCGCTTTATTTTACTAAAAGGGTATTTTTTTTTATTATATTATTATTTTACCTCTTTTTTGATTTCCAACGTGGTTACGGCACGACCGAACGGTCGGAATTCATTTTAAACGAAATTAACGGATGATACAATTCAAACGATCGGTGGAAATTTATTTTATTTTTAGATTAGGCGAGAAATGACTTAAATAAATGACTTAAGCACGTCAAAAGGGGGTATAAAAAGTGAATGAGAATGAGAATAAAAATACATGAAACAAAATGTGGACCACCACAGGTACATAGAATGAATTGAGAAGCTCGGTTTGAGGTACTTACCCGTTGAAGACTGAAGAAAACGAAGAACGAACGATGGATGTTGAAGAATGGCCGAGAATCCTCGCGTAATTACTCACGGAAACGTTACGGAAGCGCCTCGGCTTGGATTTTCTTCACGGAAATAATTTTTCTCAGCAATTTCGAGAGAATGAGAAGTGCCAAGAAGGCTGACCCTTTTCTTCTTCACTCCTCCCGCTATTTATAGCAAAATAGGGGAAGAGCTTGCCACCCAGCTCGCCCAAGCGAGCTCAGCTCGCCCAGGCGAGCAAGGTTGCTTCCTCCAGAAGCAACAGACTTATGGAGGAAGAATGTGGAAGGCACAAGTGGGCCTGATTGCTACTTGTACCCCATTTTTACTAAATGCACCCCCTTCTATTTTTTTTGGTAATTCTTTTTCCGTAACGTTACGAAACTTTACGAATTTCGTAACGATACTTATTTTCCTTCCGCAAGGTTACGAATCCTTACGGATTATGTATTTACTTTTTTTTAGCTTTCGAAGAAGTTACGGAAACTCGGATTGCGCAAAAACACATCTTTTCGATTTCCGCCACATCACGGAATTTCACGGATCGCGCAAGCCTGCTTCCTTTTGATTTCTGACACGTCTCGGGACTTCATTTATTGTTCAACAAAGGACGCCAAGTATCTCAAAGCGGCTAACCAAAGGTTGCATGTCATCAAGTAATAATCCCCAGACGAAATTAGGGTATGACAGTCGCAACGTGCTCTTTTGCGGGCGAGCGAGGCGAGGCTCACGGGTGCCCTTTCCAAAGGAGGAAAGATGCGCGAAGTCGCCACCAACGTTTATTTGTGGAAAACTTCGGAAAAACCGATGGAAACCGGTCAAAAATGAAAATTCTAAGTTCGGGAGTTGTATTTACGCTTGAGGAAGGTATTAGCACTTCTCACGTTTGTCTCAAAGGACAACAGCCTATTTTTTAGAATTGTGGAAATTGTGTTACCTTAACTTTATTTCTTTTTATTTTTTGAGGTCGACAAAAGCGGGGTTTTTGCTCCTACGTACCCTACATCAAAGAGGAAATCAGACCTACGTAGTTCTTTCTTATGCGTGAATCAAGTGATTCTTTTTACTTGAAAGGTGATCATTTTAAGGCGTTGGACCTTAAAAATGATCCGTTTTACTTGGTAAGAAACTGAAATGATAAACTTTCAAAACCCTATTTTTTGTGGACGAGCTTGACTAGGCGAGTTGATTTTAGCCTTAGTTTCACTTTAGTTATTTGTCAATTCAATTAAGAATGAGAAATCCAAAAGAGAAAACGTCCGATTGATTTTTCGCTTTATTTTACTAAAAGGTATTTTTTTTATTATTATATTATTATTTTACCTCTTTTTTTATTTCCAACGTGGTTACGGCACGACCGAACAGTCGGAATTTATTTTAACCAAAATTAACGGATGATACAATTCAAACGATCGGTGGAAATTTATTTTATTTTTAGATTAGGCGAGAAATGACTTAAATAAATGACTTAAGCACGTCAAAAGGGGGTATAAAAAGCGAATGAAAACGAGAATAAAAATACATGAAACAGAATGTGGACCACCACGGGTACATAGAATGAATTAAAAAGCTCGGTTTGAGGTACTTACCCGTTGAAGACTGAAGAAAACGAAGAACGAACGATGAATGTTGAAGAACGGTCGAGAATCTTCGCGTAATTACTCACGGAAACGTTACGGAAGCGCCTCGGCTTGGATTTTCTTCACGGAAATAATTTTCCTCAGCAATTTCGAGAGAATGAGAAGTGCCAAGAAGGCTGAACCCTTTTCTTCTTCACTCCTCCCCCTATTTATAGCAAAATAGGGGAGGAGCTTGCCACCCAGCTCGCCCAGGCGAGCAAGGTTGCTTCCTCCAGAAGCAACAGACTTCTGGAGGAAGAATGTGGAAGGCACAAGTGGGCCTGATTGCTACTTGTACCCCATTTTTACTAAATGCACCCCCTTCTATTTTTTTTGGTAATTCTTTTTCCGTAACGTTACGAAACTTTACGAATTTCGTAACGATACTTATTTTCCTTCCGCAAGGTTACGAATCCTTACGGATTATGTATTTACTTTTTTTTAGCTTTCGAAGAAGTTACGGAAACTCGGATTGCGCAAAAACACATCTTTTCGATTTCCGCCACATCACGGAATTTCACGGATCGCGCAAGCCTGCTTCCTTTTGATTTCTGACACGTCTCGGGACTTCATTTATTGTTCAACAAAGGACGCCAAGTATCTCAAAGCGGCTAACCAAAGGTTGCTTGTCATCAAGTAATAATCCCCAGACGAAATTAGGGTATGACAGTCGCAACGTGCTCTTTTGCGGGCGAGCGAGGCGAGGCTCACGGGTGCCCTTTCCAAAGGAGGAAAGATGCGCGAAGTCGCCACCAACGTTTATTTGTGGAAAACTTCGGAAAAACCGATGGAAACCGGTCAAAAATGAAAATTCTAAGTTCGAGAGTTGTATTTACGCTTGAGGAAGGTATTAGCACTTCTCACGTTTGTATCAAAGGACAACAGCCTATTTTTTAGAATTGTGGAAATTGTGTTACCTTAACTTTATTTCTTTTTATTTTTTGAGGTCGACAAAAGCGGGGTTTTTGCTCCTACGTACCCTACATCAAAGAGGAAATCAGACCTACGTAGTTCTTTCTTATGCGTGAATCAAGTGATTCTTTTTACTTGAAAGGTGATCATTTTAAGGCGTTGGACCTTAAAAATGATCCGTTTTACTTGGTAAGAAACTGAAATGATAAACTTTCAAAACCCTATTTTTTGTGGACGAGCTTGACTAGGCGAGTTGATTTTAGCCTTAGTTTCACTTTAGTTATTTGTCAATTCAATTAAGAATGAGAAATCCAAAAGAGAAAACGTCCGATTGATTTTTCGCTTTATTTTACTAAAAGGTATTTTTTTTATTATTATATTATTATTTTACCTCTTTTTTTATTTCCAACGTGGTTACGGCACGACCGAACAGTCGGAATTTATTTTAACCAAAATTAACGGATGATACAATTCAAACGATCGGTGGAAATTTATTTTATTTTTAGATTAGGCGAGAAATGACTTAAATAAATGACTTAAGCACGTCAAAAGGGGGTATAAAAAGCGAATGAAAACGAGAATAAAAATACATGAAACAGAATGTGGACCACCACGGGTACATAGAATGAATTAAAAAGCTCGGTTTGAGGTACTTACCCGTTGAAGACTGAAGAAAACGTAGAACGAACGATGAATGTTGAAGAACGGTCGAGAATCTTCGCGTAATTACTCAGGGAAACGTTACGGAAACGTTACGGAAGCGCCTCGGCTTGGATTTTCTTCACGAAAATAATTTTCCTCAGCAATTTCGAGAGAATGAGAAGTGCCAAGAAGGCTGAACCCTTTTCTTCTTCACTCCTCCCCCTATTAATAGCAAAATAGGGGAAGAGCTTGCCACCCAGCTCGCCCAGGCGAGCAAGGTTGCTTCCTCCAGAAGCAACAGACTTCTGGAGGAAGTATGTGGAAGGCCCAAGTGGGCCTGATTGCTACTTGTACCCCCTTTTTACTAAATGCACCCCCTTCTATTTTTTTTGGTAATTCTTTTTCCGTAACGTTACGAAACTTTACGAATTTCGTAACGATACTTATTTTCCTTCCGCAAGGTTACGAATCCTTACGGATTATGTATTTACTTTTTTTTAGCTTTCGAAGAAGTTACGGAAACTCACGGATTGGACAAAAACATATCTTTTCGATTTCCGCCACATCACGGAATTTCATGGATCGCGCAAGCCTGCTTCCTTTTGATTTCTGACTCGTCTCGGGACTTCATTTATTGTGCAACAAAGGACGCCAAGTATCTCAAAGCGGCTAACCAAAGGTTGCATGTCATCAAGTAATAATCCCAGACGAAATTAGGGTATGACAGTCGCAACGTGCTCTTTTGCGGGCGAGCGAGGCGAGGCTCACGGGTGCCCTTTCCAAAGGAGGAAAGATGCGCGAAGTCGCCACCAACGTTTATTTGTGGAAAACTTCGGAAAAACCGATGGAAACCGGTCAAAAATGAAAATTCTAAGTTCGGGAGTTGTATTTACGCTTGAGGAAGGTATTAGCACTTCTCACGTTTGTCTCAAAGGACAACAGCCTATTTTTTAGAATTGTGGAAATTGTGTTACCTTAACTTTATTTCTTTTTATTTTTTGAGGTCGACAAAAGCGGGGTTTTTGCTCCTACGTACCCTACATCAAAGAGGAAATCAGACCTACGTAGTTCTTTCTTATGCGTGAATCAAGTGATTCTTTTTACTTGAAAGGTGATCATTTTAAGGCGTTGGACCTTAAAAATGATCCGTTTTACTTGGTAAGAAACTGAAATGATAAACTTTCAAAACCCTATTTTTTGTGGACGAGCTTGACTAGGCGAGTTGATTTTAGCCTTAGTTTCACTTTAGTTATTTGTCAATTCAATTAAGAATGAGAAATCCAAAAGAGAAAACGTCCGATTGATTTTTCGCTTTATTTTACTAAAAGGTATTTTTTTTATTATTATATTATTATTTTACCTCTTTTTTTATTTCCAACGTGGTTACGGCACGACCGAACAGTCGGAATTTATTTTAACCAAAATTAACGGATGATACAATTCAAACGATCGGTGGAAATTTATTTTATTTTTAGATTAGGCGAGAAATGACTTAAATAAATGACTTAAGCACGTCAAAAGGGGGTATAAAAAGCGAATGAAAACGAGAATAAAAATACATGAAACAGAATGTGGACCACCACGGGTACATAGAATGAATTAAAAAGCTCGGTTTGAGGTACTTACCCGTTGAAGACTGAAGAAAACGAAGAACGAACGATGAATGTTGAAGAACGGTCGAGAATCTTCGCGTAATTACTCACGGAAACGTTATGAAAACGTTACGGAAGCGCCTCGGCTTGGATTTTCTTCACGGAAATAATTTTCCTCCGCAATTTCGAGAGAATGAGAAGTGCCAAGAAGGCTGAACCCTTTTCTTCTTCACTCCTCCCCCTATTTATAGCAAAATAGGGGAGGAGCTTGCCACCCAGCTCGCCCAGGCGAGCAAGGTTGCTTCCTCCAGAAGCAACAGACTTCTGGAGGAAGAATCTGGAAGGCCCAAGTGGGCCTGATTGCTATTTGTACCCCCTTTTTACTAAATGCACCCCCTTCTATTTTTTTTGGTAATTCTTTTTCCGTAACGTTACGAAACTTTACGAATTTCGTAACGATACTTATTTTCCTTCCGCAAGGTTACAAATCCTTACGGATTATGTATTTACTTTTTTTTGGCTTTCGATGAAGTTACGGAAACTCATGGATTGTGCAAAAACACATCTTTTCGATTTCCACCACATCACGGAATTTCACGGATCGCGCAAGCCTGCTTTCTTTTGATTTCTGACATGTGTCGGGACTTCATTTATTGTGCAACAAAGGATGCCAAGTATCTCAAAGTGGCTAACCAAAGGTTGCATGTCATCAAGTAATAATCCCCGGACGAAATTAGGGTATGACAATCATCCTTATCCTTTATTTTTCTTCTCGTCTATTTTGAAATTTCTTATATGTTTTATCTTCTCCTTTTTTTTTATCTTTATCATCTTTTAATTTAAATTTTTATCTTATCTTTTATCTGTCTTTATTTTCTATTTTAAATTTCTTATCTCTTGCTCATAATTTTGGTTTGCCTCAATCTAAGTATAAACAAAGTCCCTGTGGATTCGACACTCAGACTTCCGAATACTTTACTACTTGAGACAAATTGGTACACTTGACATTGAGTTAACAATAATCAATCCTAATCTTTTGACTGTAACCTTTTGGAACTAGCCTTGCCTTTTATCTTTCAATTTCTCCCTTCACATTCTTCTTTGTTTTGTACACCCACTCGACTCCAATAGCCCTATGCCTTTTGGAAAGGAGACAAGTTCCCATGTGTCGCTATTCTCGATGGATCTAATTTCTTCATCCATCACATCTTTCTATCTTTTATCTTGCACAGCTTCTTCAAAGTCCATTAGTTTATAATTTGTAAAGAGACAAATTTGTGTGACATTATCCAATCTCTTAGTATGATCATAAAGATCTTGGAGGATTCTTGTGCATGACACGACCCTTTCACTCTTAGAAGATGGCAAAGTATTGTTGTAAGTGGTTGATGTTGGTGGGGTAAGCTCTTGTTGAACATATTGAGGTGTCTTTTCTTCTTCAAGTGGAGGAAAGAAGTTGTATTCCTTTTCATGAGTCTCAAATTCCCATTGTCCTTCTTTGCGAACACCAAATCTCGACTGACTACCATCTTCTTATTACTTGGATTGTACAACTTGTACACCTTTGAGCTTAAATCATAACCGATGAAGATGAATCTTTCACTCTTGTCATCAAGTTTTGCTATTCTCTCGTCTAGGACATGAACATGAGTTATACTCCTAAAGACCCTCAAGTGAGAGATACCAAGCTTTCTTCCAATCCATGCTTCTTCTGGTATCTTTCCCAATAGACTTCTCGTTGGTGATCAATTGGACAGATAAACTGCACATGCTACAGCTTTTGCCCAAAATTCTTTTGGTAGTTTCTTGCTTTTGAGCCTGCTTCGAGCCATATCAAGGATTGTTTTATTTTTTTATTTTTGGAACACCATTCTATTGGGGGGATCTTGAAACCATCAGGGGGCATCTAATTCCATTATCTTCACAAAACTCTCGAAACTCTTTGGAAGTAAATTCTCCTCCTCGGTCAAACCTCATGGCTTTGACCTTTTGACCTTTTTCTTTCTCCACTACAGCTTTAAACTTCTTAAAGGCGGAAAAGTCTTCTGATTTTTTCTTTAAGAAATAGACTTATGTTTTTCTTGAAAAACCATCAATCAAAAGGAGGAAATAATTATTTTTACCTGGTGAGCTTGGCTTGATTGGCCCACAGACGTGACCATATATTAGCTTGAGTGGCTTCTTAGCTTTTGGGTTTTACTCCTTTGGAAAACTCACTCTAAATTGCTTCTCAAGTAAACATCCTTCACAGGGTTGATCAGGGTGGTTAATATAGGGTAGTCCTCTCACCATCTTCTCCTTTGATAGCAAACTTAAGCCTCCAAAATTTAAGTGCCTAAATCAAAGATGCTATAGCCAAGATGCATCAATGTAGCAAGCTTTAAGACATTTTGCAACATCATTTTGGATTTTCAACAAGAACATCCTATTTCCTGACATTGGTACCTTGGTGATTAGATTGTTTCTCCCATCTCTGATGGAAAGAATGAAATCTTTCATGTGAATATCGTAGCCTTTTTCAAGTAATTGTCCCAAACTCAAAATATTGTTGTTCATATTTGGGACATAGTAGACATTTGATATGAATTCATGTCTTCCATTATTGAAACAAATTAAGATCTTATCTTTTCCTTTTATAAGAATCTTGGAATTATCACCAAATGAGACATTGCCACTCACTGATTCATCAAGATTCACGAAAATGCTTATTTTTCCGCACATATGGTTGCTTGCACCAGTGTCAAGGTACCATGCGTTTTCTTGGCTACCTTCATTACCATCACGTGCTAGGAGCACCGTTTCAAACTTTTCATCTTTTTGCTCCACATAGTTAGTCTCCTCCTCAACTCTATTCTTGGCAAATCTAAATTATGAAGCATAGTGGCCAAATTTCTGACAGTTATAGCATCGGGTTTGAGATTCATCATACATTGTGCTCGTATAGCCTCTTCCATGTTCTCTTGTTGAGATTTTTCCGTTCTCATAACCGTTGTTGATGAAATTGGAACCTCGTCCACTGTTGTCATGTCCAACCTGTCCTCGGCCGCTACCTCAACCTCTACCTTGGCCTCGTTGGGTTCACTTATTTCCTTGACTTTCTTCCTTCTCCTTCAGTTGATCCTTGAAGATGTTCTATCATCATGGTTTCTAAATCTTTGGGTTCCTCAATTGTCACAATAATGTGCTCAAATTTGGGATCTAACGAGTGTAATATTTTCTCAATAATTCTTACATCTTGTAACTTCTCTCCATTTCTTTTTAGTTGATTTGAAATAGCGAGAATTCTTGAAAAATAATCAGAAATGGACTTTGAATCTTTCATATGTAAGGATTTGACCTCACCTCTTAGAGTTTGGAGACACCTTCTTTACTTTGTCTTCTCCTTTGTGAGAGGTTTGAATTTTATCCCTTGCCTCCTTAGCGGATGTTGCATCAGAAATCTTCTCGAATGCATCATCATCTAATGCTTGTTAGATGAGGAAAAATGCTTTCTTGTCTCTCTTTCTTAAATCCTTTAAAGTCTCCTTTTGTGCTTGGGATAGTGAAGTCTCGTCTTGCAGCTCCTTATAGCCTTTTTCAACCATTTCCCAAACATCATGTGATCCAAGAAAGGCCTTCATTTTAATGCTCCAATTTTCATAGGTGCTCTCTTTTGGAAGTGGAACTTGGAAGGATGCCACTCCATTGCTCGCCATGACTATAGAGGGATTTCTTATTAGAACCTAAGCTCTGATACCACTTTGTTGGAAAGAAGAAGGTTATAGGAAGTATTTGAGAGAACTGGAGGAGGAGAGAATATTTGAAAGAAGACTAGTTTTTATGACTTGAGAAATGCTTTTGTTTTGGCTTCTTTGGGTTCACTTGCAAATCACAACCTCTGCCCTTTTTATAGGCTTCAAGGGAGAGTTTTAGATACATCAAGAAAGATTCCACACACTTCAAGGGAGTGTTCTACACACTTCTCCCAACTACTTAGTTTTACACACTTCTTCCAATTAAATATTACTTCTACTTATTTCTACACTTTTCTAAATGATGTGTTATTGATAGTATTATGAGGATATCTTGGCAGTGGTTGCTATATAAGCAACATATCAAATCGGGTATCTCGTATTCATCTTGGTGCATTTTCCTGTTGAAGTGCAATTGATTTTTTTATTGGCAATTTAGGGCACAGGGAGCGATTTTGTTGCTCACCATGCCTGAGGGTTTTTTAGGTCACTTTTTGTTATGTATAGATCTTATGATAGATGTAAAGTTCTTATTTTCATAAGTATAAATATATTTATTTCTCCTTTTAAAAAAACAAAATACTTAAAAACTTCGTAAAGCACTAATAAACAAAATCTTAGGAATGCCAATGTGACACTAGTAGAAAGAATGGACATAACATAGTTATGCTAACATCGATTTTTTAGAAAACTGATGTTAACAAAAACGCAGTGGCATATTCATTAATAATGCGAGTTTGTTAACATCAGTTTTTGGCAAAATCGATGTTAACATGAGTTCGTTAGCATCAGATTTTCAAAAACCAATGTTAACAAACTCATGTTAACATCAGTTTTTCCAAAAACCGACGTTAACGAACTCATGTTAACATTAGTCTCTTGGAAAATCGATGTTGTGTTAGTTAAATTAAATCTATCTCTTCCTCTTCTCGCACTCATTCTGAACCATCTCTCATTCTCACACTCTCGTTCTCAATTTCACTCATCTCTCTTGCTCTCGTCCTCGCTCTCACTCATTTCTTGCGCTATCATTCTCACTCTCACTTTCACACACTTTTTGCGGCAATGCGGCCACACTGTTCCTGTTCTTACTCTCGATCTTTCATTCTCGCAATCACTCTCGCGCTATTGTTCTCGCTCTCACTCATAGGTCTACTAACTCTCATTCTCTCACTCTCGTGCTCTCACTCACTCACAAAAGGTTAGTCTTCTATAAATGTTTGTTTATGTGTTTGGTTTTGATGGTGATGGTAAGCAAGAAGCTAGGGCTCATTCTTGGTTTTGATGATTTCCCATTCTCGTTTTGATGTTCGTATTGTGTCCTGTTAATGTGAGTATTACAAACATGAAAATACTTGTTTATGTGTATGTTGCTGAAAACATGTGTTATTTTTTGGATATACAAATACTGATAATGAGACTTTATGCGTATTACTAACATGAAAATGCTTGTTAATGGGACTTTGTGCTGGTGTGGGAATTCTGCCACAGCCTTGGGCCCCCAAAATAGGAATATCATTCTTGGCTTTCAAAAATGGGTATATGCATTGTGTCTTTCAACTAGTACTCTGTGGCATGTACTTGACCAAACTCATATGTCTTGGTTTACTACTAGTAGGTAGGCATGCATATTTATTTTTAATATTAACTTTAATATTGTAAATGGAGTTTCGAAATAATGAATGAAGATCAACAGAAATGAAAGGAAATGGCTAACACAATTCATATTATGGATCAGGTTAGAATTTTCAAGCTATTCTCCAGTAAATATGACATGAAATAACACATTTGATTATATTAGTTTGCTTGTTAAAAGTAGCCTTACGGTGAAGTTAGTAGGTCCTTTGTTGTAAGATGGAAGGTTGAACTAGAACATACTTGGCATCTGCTAGACAGTAATGACAACATAAACACTATTACATACAACCAAGATCTGGTAAACCCAACTCTATTGGCTAGATGGACATAACTCAGACATTTCTATGGACTCATTGGAAATCATCAAGTAACTATGACCTGTTTTGGTCAGAGTGTTTTCTTCCTTACCATCTTCAAAAGCAATTCTAAACCAAAAGCTTATCCTAAATGACACTTCTTGTACCACCAAGTTCCTAACTCAGTCATTTTTAAAGTCCTGTTGATTGAGTACAATGTGACTTGCAACAGTTTGGTGAGTAATTAAACACTCATTTTTTTATCAAATGTTAAAATCATATACATATCTAACATGAATTTAATGTTAATTTCAGGATATGCCAAGTACCATGAGTATTAATGAAAGCTATGGGATTCACCCATCTGAATTTGGAAGGGATTACGGAGTGCATGATTGTTTATAATCATTGGAGGAAGACTGAAAAAATTGGAAATGGATGGAGGAGTTTTGCACAATCACAATTACAAAGGTGAGTCCTTTGTGGTTTATTACTCAAAGTTGTTTCAACTCAGAATTAATTCTAAAATCTTCTCCAACATAAAACTAAATTAAACATGCAAAAATCTATTTCAAATCATTTTTAGACTTGATCAACCTTCAATTTTCTTTTATTTATTTTTTATTCTTAAATTTTGTTGACTGGTATGCTTGGGATATGCCTCTGTATCTGTAAAGCTATAGGCAACTATACATAGCTAAGACTATGTTTGAATAGGATAAATGATGCTTTCTGTCACACTCCAACAGGTTAAGGAAAAATATGTAAATTCTTATGAAGGGAGAGATATGTGCAAGGGGAAGATATGTAACTATAATTTTTTTTGGTAATGAACACAAGTATTTTTTTATATTGTGAATCAAGATCATCATCCACTGATATAGTCATGTATTAATGAGAAAAGATCAGTATCTCTCAACAAACTTTTTGCATTTATGTGAAACATTGTTTTTTTTTTAATTCATGTTAACATATCTAACCCATTTATCATATGTTGAATTTTTACAAAATTTATGTATTCCTTTATCCGTGTCATATCGTGTCTGTGTTGCATTTAGTATCTAGGCTTCGTTTGTCTGAACTTTTTTATTTCCTTTCTTCCTATTGCTTTCTTTGCTGTTGTATGACTCATATATATATATATATATATATATATATATATATATATATATATATATATATATATATATATATATATATATATGCCAAGTTTTTTTGTTTGAGATGCTGATTGTGATGTATCATGAAATCATTCCTTTGAGTCCATGAAAACTTGGGATTCAAAAAAAGAACCTGTTGTATCTGTCAAGAGATGATTGTTTGCATATTTGGCTTTCTTATTTCCTGAATATCTGGTTTCTCATCAATTGCAGCTTAAAGTATTATCAATAGTAAATTGACCTAAATTAGGGGCCATACATGGTTGGTTTCACAAGGTTGATGGTTGGTTGTTGCTGTTTGTCGTGTGATTATTCTTTCTTTTGAAAATGTCTGTTATTTGATATGCTACTGATCAAAGATGAAAAATGAAAAATAAGTAGATTAAGAATGTTTGATTTCTCATCTAGGCCCAAGTACCATTGTTTCATTCAAGCAATATAGTTCCCATTTCCACATGGAGAACATGCCTTGCTCTATATTATAATTTCAACACAATGGATAAAGTCAAAGTATTTGAAGCACATATTGATTACATTAGGTGTGTGATAGTTCATCCTACCCTTCCTTATGTGCTTTCATCATCATCATCACTCGTATTGAAAATTGGAATATTTGCTAGTGGTTGACTTTTTACCTTAGAGAATAAGGCTTATATGGGTCTGCCTTATTGTTTTTTGAACATTATGAATTTATGATATTGTGGTTGATGTGTTACTTCTTTACCTTATTTATTTGTGTTTGCATTGGTACATAAAAGATTGGAGAGATTTATTTTGGTGACTGTAATGTATAGATTTTGATGAGAAATTAATATGCTAGGTGGAGGCATTTGAATGCACTTATATTTCCTACATACCTTGTGCAAAAAACCCCTGTTTACCCCCACAATACTGTGTCATTTAATATTTTCATTATTTTAAGTTTTTTTTAATTTTTTTTAAATATATTCTAAGACGGTTTTTGGAAAAATTGTCTTAGAATCCTTAAAATTTTAACTATTTATTTGTTAAAAAAAAAACATTCTCAAATGGTTCTCTGAAAAATCATCTTACATTGTATACTTTCTAAAACCGATGTTAATAAACTCATGTTAACATCGGTTTTTCCAAAAATCGACGTTAACGAACTCATGTTAACATTAGTGTTTTGGGTGTTTTGGAAAATCGATGATGTGTTAGTTAAATTAAATCTGTCTCTTCCTCTCATTCTGAACCATCTCTCATTCTCGCACTCTCGTTCTCACTGTCACTCATCTCTCGTGCTCTTGCACTCTCATTCTCACTCATCTCTTGCACAATTGTTCTCATTCTCACTCTCACACATTTTTTGCGGCAGCGCAGCCACACCGTTCTTGCTCTCACTCTCGCGCTTTCGTTCTCACAATCACTCTCGTGCTCTCATTCTCGCTCTCACTCACAGGTCTATTTACTCTCGTTCTCTCACTCTCGTGCTCTCACTCACTCACGAAAGGTTAGTCTTCTATAAATTAATGCATGTCACTGAAAACATGTGTTATTTTCTGGATACACAAATATTGACAATGGAACTTTGTGCATATTACTAACATGAAAATGCTTGTTAATAGGACTTTGTGTTGGTGTGAGAATTCTGCCACAGCCTTAAGCCCCCAAAATAAGAATATCATTCTTGGTTTTCAAAAATGGGTATATGCATTGTGTCTTTTAACTAATACTTCATGGCATGTACTCGACCAAACTCATATGTCTTGATTTACTACTAGTAGGTAGGCATGCATATTTATTTTTAATACTAACTTTAATATTGTAAATGGAGTTTAGAAATAATGAATGAAGATCAACAGAACTGAAAGGAAATGACTAAGAAAATTATTAAGATTATCAAAAAACCAGAGGAAATGTTCAACACAATTCATATTATGGATCAGGTTAGAATTTTCAAGACTATTCTCAAGTAAATATGATATGATATAACACATTTGCTTATATTAGTTTGCTTGTTAAAAGTAGTCTTATGGTGAAGTTAGTAGGTCTTTTGTTGTAAGATGGAAGGATGAACTAGAATGTAGTTAACATCTACTAGACAGTAATGACAACATGCACTTTGTTATGTACAACCAAGATCTAGTGAATCCAACTCTACTGCCTGGATGGACAGAACTCAGACATTTCTATGGACTAATTCAAAATCATCAAGTAACTATGACCCATTTTGGTCAGAGTGTTTTCTTCCTCATCATCTTTAAACGAAGTTCTGAACCAAAAGCTTATCCTAAATGTTACTCCTTGTACCACCAATTAAGTTCCGAACTCAATCACTTTCAAAGTCCTGCTAACTGAGTACAAAGTGACTTGTAGTAGTTTGGTGAGTAATTAAGCACTCCTTTGTCTGTCAAATGTTAAAATCATATACATATCTAATATGAATTTAATGTTAATTTCAGGATACGTCAAGTACCATGTACTCATTTATGAAAGCTACAGGATTCACTCATCTGAATTTGAAAGGGATTACGAAGTGCATAATTGTTTATAATCATTGGAGAAAGACGGCAAAAAATTGAAAATGGATGGAGGAGTTTTACATAATCACAAAATTTGCAAGTTGAAACTCAAATTATATTTGAGCTCCCAGATGCAACTTTTAACTTTGTTTTATTTTGGATTTCTTTGTAATTAAAGTACATTACTACTCTACTATTATGAATATGTAAATTTTGGTATATTTTGTTTATAAATGTTTATAACTACTCTTGGTGCATGATATACTTTATTTATAACTTTTGGTTCATGTCTTATTTTATGAGTTATTTTTACAACATTGAACGATAAGTTGTGATATGAATAATTACAGGTTGGTAATTAAAAAATAGACAAGATATTGAAAACTAAAAAAAAAATATCGATTTTTAAGAAAGCTGATGTTGTTTATTGACAACATTAGTTTTCTAAAATTCGATGTTGGTGAGAAGAAAACAACATTAATTTTTAGAAAAATGATGTTAGTGTTGATACTTTAATGTGGATAATTTCAATATCGGTTAATAACCGATGTTGAAAGTTCTTAATAAGTAATGTAAAAAGCCTATTTTCTAGTGGTGTAATTTTCTCTTCAAAATAAGATTTTTAACCAATAATTACTCCCTTCTTTACTAATGAATTAGGGAAAAAAATTATTTTAGATCATGTACTTAATCATTGAGCAGGTACAACAAAATTGGAGGTAGTACCAATAGTGGTTGAGGAACTAGTTGAATCAGATATGATAGATCTTTAAGGGGCCCTTAAATTTGACTCAAAAAAGATAGGCATCGAAGGTCTCATATGCTCAAGTAAGTCATTGCTATTGAGTTGGACTACTACTTCAGACATGGCTGGCCGCATTGCAGACGATGCTTGAGTGCACAACAAAGCAATGCCTATCACTTTCTTCACTTCTTCTGAATCATAGTTATTAAGGTTTAAGCTTTTATCCACTAACTCCAAGTGCTTGCCACTCTCATACAATTTCCATGCCTGTTGTAGTCAAAACCAAAGGGTCATATAGTAAAATGTTACAAGAAAACAAACAATATTTGGTACATATATATGGGAAGTTCCTTACTTGTCGAAGAAGGTAATCATCCTCATTATCATCATTAACAACATTCACATCAGTACTCTTTCGACCACTTATGATTTCTAGAACTACAATTCCATAGCTGTATGTATCAGCCTTTTTTGATAATTGACCATGGAGTGCATACTCAGGTGCTGTGTATCCCCTGATAAATTCATAAGATTAATGAGACTACTCTGCATGTGGATGGCAATATATTTGACTCTTTAAAATTTTCAGGTTGAGTCATTGGTAATATATTTTGACATACAATGTTCCAGCAAATCTTGTGCTAAGATGAGATTGGTCGCTTGGAAGCAGCTTTGCCAATCCAAAATCTGCAATTTTAGGCTGAAGTTCTTCATCCAAAAGAATATTTCCACTCTTGATATCTCTATGTATGACAGAAACATGAAATTCCTCATGTAGATAGGCCAATCCCCTAGCTGTGCCCAAAATTATATCATACCGTTGTCTCCAGTTGAGTGAACCTTTTTTTTTACCTATTTTCCATGTTTATATGTTCAAAACTTTATAGAAGTTAGAAAAGAGCTAAATAAAGGATAACTCACAAAATGCTTCCATTGGAAATTAATTAGTTACCAAATAAGAATTTGTCAAGGCTGTTGTTTGCCATGTATTCGTAAACAAGAATTCTGTCTTGGCCTTTACTACAACAACCAAGAAGTCGAACCAGATTTTTGTGATGAACATTACTTATAAGTGTTACTTCACTATCAAATTCGTCATCGATCTTGCTGGATTTCCCCGAAAGTAACTTTTTTACTGCAACAACTTTCCCATTTTTCATTGTCCCCTGTTATATAACATCATCATTAAAAATTGTGCTTGAAACTTAGTTGACAGCTTTGCAACTCTTATAGTCACGATTGAAATGTGAGGAGGAACAACTCATGTTTACCTTGTATACAGCACCAAAGCCTCCTTCTCCTAGCTTATTTTTCTCACTAAAATTTTTTGTTGCAGCTTTCAAGTCACTATACTTGTACTTTGTTGCAGCTTTCAACTCAGTTGCTCCCAATGTGTAAGCTGCTAAGCAATAAATATATATATATGTGTGTGTGTGTGTGTGTGAAGAAGTGAATTCATCTATATTTAATAATGATTTATAATAGTTGGATGCAAAGCATCACATAATGACTTCCCGAAATCCAAATAGTCTTATTACCTCTAGGAACTCTCTTTGGACTTTGGGATCTTCTATACCAAGGAAATAATGAAAGAAGGATCACAACAAGGAGTGCACCTGCAAGACCACCACCAATAGTGACCCACTTACTCATTGAACCTCCTGGTCCTACAAGACAGAAAAGAAGTTGACCTCAAATATTCCGAATGATGTGTCCATTCAAGATGTTGATATTATAGTACGAGAAATACTAGTAATATGTATTTTCTAACACACTTTTTCTACTACATTCTTTGCTATATATTGATTAAAATTTGTTAGAAATTAACTACAAAATCATATTCGAGACTCATTAAATAAGATAATGTGTTACTAGTTACTAGCCCTTCTCACTATAGAATAAGAGATGGCACACCACTAGCCCATTGTTATTCATTCCTGTCAACATCTATTACATAAAGTTATGGCATTTGTACCTTGTTTTAAGAAGAGACTGATATCAGTGGTTTGGTTATCAGCAAAGTAGGGTGTCTCCGAGTATCTCATAAAGCATCCAGCAGGGTCAATTGCCCTACCATTTGTATTGGGAAGACAACCTTGTATGTTGCTCAGCTGATTTGACAAACAATTCGAACAAGTGTCGCGTGTGAGAGTTTCAGCACATTGTGCAAAGGCATACATTGCACCGCCAGCCACTTGTGTCTTGGTAGCTGCAAAGTAGCCACTAATTTTGGGTATTGCTATTTGTAGATCCATCAGCACTTGTCGTCCAACTGTTCCAAAAGCAGTGCTTTCATCGGCAGTCTGATTTCCACAAAATGTGTGGCTGCTAAAAATGATACTGTTGTCCAAGAACACACTGTTCAAGTACCTGAACAGCCAAACACATTCGGAAGCATCAAACAAAAAAGTCAATTAATTCTGACTTAGTTTTCCAGTCATTGCCAAGTGTCAACCTAAATATTATTGTAATGACAACAGATCTAAAAAATCTAATCCGCACGGTCTTGATAACCTATAAACACTTAGATTGTTGATAATTTGTGTTAAATGATAATTCAACCTACATTTTCAAGTCAGGTAGGATTACGATAGTTCACAAACTCATTGTCTTTGTATTTAAGACAGTTGTATATATCTGAACTCAATATCAATAGTTAGGTTGGAACAATCTTGTGACATTTGAAATTTGCATTTGGCGGTTTTTTCAATTTAACATGTTGACAATTTAGTTTTACATTTCATAGGACTAGCATAGTGACATAGTGTTACTGCATGTTTGAATGAGCCTTAACAAAGTGTATGTTTGGTTCCATGGACTACCGTTTTTTTACGTAAAAACTGGAAGATACACATAGTAGCTTATGGCTGGACATAAAAAATTAACGCCATGCCACTATGCTAGACGCGACAGAGGACCAAACTCAAATTGATTTTAACTGATATATTGATTTGTAAAATTGATTTTGATGTAATATGGTTTATGTTTAGATGTTTTTATTATAAAATTTTAATTTATTTTCCAACATAAAAATTAATCATAGTTGTTTCAACTCAAAACGAATTCTAAAATCTTCTCCAACATCAAACTAAATTAAACACGCAAAAATCTATTTGAAATTAATTTTAGACTCGATCAATTCTCAATTCTACACTTGCTCATTTTAGCCCTCTATTTGTTGCATAAAATTCTCTCTCTTTCTTCTCTTCAAAGGGTACACACCAAGAGTTTCAAAAAATCATTTTTGAATTATCAGCGATAAGAAAGGACTATTATTGCCCAACTACAAGATGGATGTGTACCTGAGGATACAGCCGTCATAAACAAGATGAGCAGTATTTCCGGTGGAGCAGTTGCGGATATTGGCAGCAGCCGCGTCAAAGCAGGTGGTGCAGTCTGTGTTGGAAAGGTAGTTCCTGCATTGGAACGTTGCATAGACAGGGTCTGATCCACTGGTTGATTGAGCCGCGGCAAAGTGCTTGCTTTGGTTGCTAACCTGCGATCTCAGGGCAGCGAAACTTGCGTTTCGATTTTGATACAAGTTGGACAAGTCGCGTGCCGAGACTGTGCTGCATTCAAATGTGAGGAAAAAGAGTTGAGGGTCTCCTACAGCACCCTCAAAGCTCCACCATGGCCAAAATATCGACAAGGTTAAGACTACGAGCTTCAGTTGCATTGTATTGTTGTGATTCTCAAACTAGATCGGTATATATCTAAGGGTTCTAAATATGGGTTTGATATAGGCCTCAAAGAATAAAAGTCCACTTGTTGACGATGCCAATGCATGGGTAATGGGTTGACAATCAAATTTTAAAATTTATATACATAAAGTAATTAATTAATTTATTAATTAATAGAGGCCTCAAAGAATAAAAGTCCACTTGTTGACGATGCCAATGCATGGGTAATGGGTTGACAATCAAATTTTAAAATTTATATACATAAAGTAATTAATTAATTAATTAATAGAAATGAGGATAATAATAATAATCTATACATGCATAAAGTACGGTTTTATATACCTACAAGTACCATGCATGACAGGTAATTTTTTCCCTGCAAAATGATTTTATATTTTTATTATATTTTCAATTATTAAAACTAACGAACTAAAAAAAGTGTAATCATAATTTTTGTCATTTAATAATCTCAAAATATAAACTACGTGAAAATAATAGTTGAGTTAATTATATTCTCACAATATTTTATAAACTTAATAAAATAAAACGGATCATAAGCTTTATAACCTATATGTTGTAGACTTACCATATATAGTGTATTAGTTGTTTAATCAACCCCTGAACCTTTTTCCTAGAATTTTTTTATGGATCAACGACTTTCTTCATGACGTTTAACCCAAAAAAACTAGTTTGACTTTGGCGTGCCCCTCATTAATATAGTAACATTCTAAAGTAGAATAGAGATCATTCACGAGGCACGGCTTCCACTTTAACGTGGCTTAGGCTGTTCGCCAACCTAATTAATCAAGATATGTTTGCATAGTAGTTTCATCTGCATGTACTTAACCCAAATTCTTTAATGTAAACATACAGCATTGACTGTGTATCATATTGACTTCCAACAATTCCGCTTGCGGGACTTAGGTTTTTTTTAAACAAAATATCATAAGTTATCTAAATAAATTATATTTAACACATTTCATGTTATTCTAAATTTGTACACATGGTATAGCCGGTGCCGCCGGCTCACAGTAAGGATAAATTAGCTACTTGCTTACATATACATATATAAGAGTCATCAATTTATAAATTTGAGTCACACACCATATAAATAATAAATTATTTCTCTAACAAAATTATATTTTTTTAGATCATGAACAAAATTATATACAGTTAGATGAAAAAGATTTCTAAAATAATATCTATTTTATTTTCCTTTCATTATAGGTAAAAAAATACTAATCATATTGCATTTATTGTTACTGCGCCGTAATTCCTTTCTCATGGCTAGCTATCCAAAGTACTCAAGCGCATATCCCTGGATGGAAAAATCCATACATTTTATTTCTTGTCCTCCTGCTAATGCTGAAACCATATATACTTCAGTTACTAAGATGATTATTACAATGTTAAAAAACCATGCCACCAGGTACTCTTAATTAAAACTAGCTAGATGATATCATAAACAGATAAGCTCAAAAAGCGTAAGACTTTTGCAAACATCTAATGCCTGAAGTTTTGTTTTTTTTATTTTTGAAGGAATCTAAAGTCTGACGTTATTAAATAGTTTTTTTTCTTCTTAAATTAAACATAGTATCATTGCTCAATAAGTTAATTAGTTTATAGGTCAAATCTTAAACACCCGCCTATTTTTATTGACAATTTGGAGATCCCACTAAGTTAGTCACTAAAAGATTGTTATTTACTAACAACAAAGTGTTAAGGTTGTTTTCATTCATATAGTTTAATTTAATAAAAACTAGTATTTTATCCTTTGCGATTTATATTATAGTTTAAATTTAATTTATTGCTCAACTAGTTGATTAGTTTATAGGTCAAATCTTAAACAGCCGCCTATTTTTATTGACAATTCGGGGATCCGACAAAGTTAGTCACTAAAAGATTGTTATTTACTAACAACAAAATTATTAAGTGTTAAGATTGTTATTTCATTCATATAGTTTAATAAAAACTACAAACAACAAAATTATAGTTTAAATTTAATTTATATAAAATAAACATATTATCGATTTATATTAATATTATTTACTATATTAATAAATAATTTTATTAATACATTATATGTTAATATAATATATCATATCATCTGTGTAAACTTCAATGTTTACTTAATAATTTAATTTGATAGTTAAAAACTTTTTTTTATAAAACAAAATTTGTATGTGGAGTACAAGGGGTATATGATAAGTGTTATGTATACGTTATTTGTATACTGAAAATTATTTCATTTTTTTAGTCTTTTATTGCTTATTTTGAGTTAAAACAATAGGAACTTAGCTTCTTTTGAATTTGGATCCAGGAGATGCTAAAATTAATGATTTTAGACTAATTTTTATTGTATTTTGTGTGGAGTTGTAGCAGAGACATGAAAAAGGATTGATGACCTAAAGTGTTGTGCTTAACACGACCTCCTCGCTCAATAAGTCAAAACCACTTAGCCTAAGCAAGCCGCTTTGCATAAGAAGCCACATTGGAATACAACTATCACAAGCAAGCACGCTAAGTGTGCATCCTGCGCTTAGCACATGGCCACTTGATCCAGCTGAACATGCGCACTCAGTGCAAGTCTTGCACTAAACGCATAAGAAAATTCTGATTGGCCAATCAGTTGGTGAAGCATATAAAACGAAAGGAAACATTTGTTTCCTAGAGATGAAGGCGGAAACCACGAAGAACAAAGGAACAGAGGAAGCAAAAAGAAGTCATTATTGAAGGAATCAATTTTGAAGCATTGGCCGATCCATATCAATCCATTTTCTTCCCTTTCATCCCAAGCATTTATATCTGTAAGTCTCTCATCACAATAAGAGGCTAAAACCACTCATTGTTGGGAGCTCTACAAACCAAACTCTCTTTGATGTAATGATTCTAAACTATCTTTTAAGATAATGTTGTTATTATTATTCACCCCTGTGCTTATTCACATATTTATGGTTTGATCATCCATCTTTATATATTGTTTTAGGATATAAATATTGGAAAATATATGAATGATAAGAACTTAGGAATAATATCTAAAGTGAGTCATATCTAGGGATAGTGTGGTCTTCTTTAGCTTGTTCATGCATCTCTGTTCTTAATGCAAATTATTTAGTAATCAATCACCAAGGGATTGAGAGCGATATTAAGTGATTTAGGTTCTTTTACTCGAGGGATCTTGGTTAGAATAGACTAGTATATACAGGTAATAATCATATTAGTGTTAAAAGATAAATATTAGTTAAGATTAAATCAAGAGTAGTTCTGACAAACGAGGCCCTCAACACGTTCCTTAACTCATCACAACACCATGTCACAACTTTGAGCGCGACACTTTAGGAATAATATCTAAAGTTGTTTACTTAACAACTTCGAGCGTTTGATTATTGTAGTTAATTCCTTTTAGTTAATACTTGTAGTCAATCAATGAACAAGATTTAATTTGAGTCACTAATTGCTTAATCGCTAGATATATATTTAGGAAATTCAAGACAATGATTCAAGAATACAAGACACAACATCAAGATGATCACTAGTATTTTAGGAAAGGAATTCCTAATTTATATAGCAAAAGGTTTGGCCAAGTAATCTAAGTTAAAAAGTGTTTTCCAAGAGATTTACTCTCTGGTAATCGATTACCAGAGGATGTAATCGATTACCAGTGGCCAAAATGGTTTACAATAGCTATTAAAAATTTGAATTCAAATTTTAGACTGTGTAATCGATTACACAATATTGGTAATCGATTACCAACAATTAATAAACGTTTTAATTCAAATTTTAAAACCTGTAATCGATTACACAAATCCTATAATTGATTACCAGAGGAGATTTTCAGAAAATTATTTCTAAGAGTCACATCTTCTCAAATGGTTTTTACATGGCCACCAATGGTCTATATATATGTGACTTAAAACACGAATTTGCTCAGAGTTTTTCATAACAACAAGTCTTATTCTCTCAAAGAGTAAAAACATTTTATCCTCTTAAGAATTCCTTGGCCAATACACTTGCAATTCAATAAGGAATCAATTGAGTGCTCAGATTGTAAAATCTATCTCTTTCAGGAGAGATTCATTCTTTTCTTCTTTCTAAATTCTCAAAGGGGATTGAGAGACCGAGGGTCTCTTGTTGTAAAAGAATTCTGAACACAAAGGAAGGATTGTCCTCGTGTGTTCAGAACTTGTAAAAGGATTTTACAAGATAGTGGAACTCTCAAGCGGGTTGCTTGGGGACTGGACGTAGGCACAAGGGTGTGGCCGAACCAGTATAAATCCGAGTTTGCACTTTCTCTTCCCTTAAACTCTTTTATTTATTATTGCTTTATATTTATATTCAGATTGTTCTATTTGAATCATTATTTAAGAGTTCATTTTTAAGGGAATTTGTAACTTGCATAGAAAGTGAAATAAAATTTTAATTGGAAAAATAATTTGCAATATCTTAATTCAACCCCCCTTCTTAAGATATCTGAGGCCACTTGTCTAACATATATATATATATATATATATATATATATATATATATATATAACTCTAAGTATAAACATAGTTTTTGTGGAATTTGATAGTACTCGGTCTTACTATTTTAATACTACGTGTACAACTTGGTACGCTTGCCAAGGAGTCAATAATATCCCTACCCACTACATGATAATATATTCAGCAAAAATCATAACAAGACATACTTAAAAGAGGATTTGACCACCACTCATAAAAAGAAAAAGATATATTTTCAGTTTTGACATTATCCATAACCAACTCCTAACATTGATCATTTTTACTACCTCCTCTTTGTTTAGTTGAGCATCAGAAAAGTATATATTGGTTTCGATGCATCCATATGAACTAAATGATGAGCTTCCAATATTGCTTATGTTCCTTGTTCGTTGATATTCCTAGATTGCATAGATAATGAAAATTATATGAAAAATGAGTCTTATGAACAACTAGAAAAGAACCTTGAGCTTGATGCTAATGATACTCAGGACAACCACATAAAAGAGATAACAAATAAACTCTTGATTATTGTCTTTAATTTTTATTTTATTTTTCAATGGTGTATATTTTTTTCCTATTCCTTTAGTAGTGTTTCCTTTTTTGGTTACTATGTACAATTTATATAGCATACACTTTTCTTTAGTTGATTATATAGTCCATTGTTTTGAGTTTCTTTGTGACCAACATTTTTATTTATCGTTGAAAATCATTAAGTAGGTAAAAATATAGAAATAACCAAAATATTCTTTTTTATACGCATAAAAAATTAAAAGAAAAAACATAGAAAACTAGGATCTAAGATTCTTAGATGTATGACTTTTATTATGTCTGCTACCATAAGAGGAGATATCTAGTAGGGAAAGTTTGTCTAGTTAAGAAAAATATCTTCATGCTTTGTACCAAATAACCAAATATAATTTGCAACAACTGGTCCTAATCGAAATGCAAGTTGCCAAACATGTTTATAAAAGAAGAGAACAAAATACATTTTTGTTCTTGGTAAATAGAACAATGTTGCAGTAAGAGGCTAATTCGAGATGCAGCGAATTAAGGACAAGGTTAGGTTGAGAAGATGCAAATTGTGGGCTAGGTTGAGCTCTAGTTGCGGTAAATTGAGGAGGAGGTTAAACCCCAAATTAAAATTGACTATGCTATAATTAATTTCAAGAATAGTTGCTCGTTGATTATTACAAATGTAATTTTTAGTAATATTTTTTTTATCTAACACTCAATAAAAATATTGCTAAAAGCTTTCGACAAAAAAATTTATGTTACTAATATACTTTTGCTAATTTTATGTGAAATGTTATGAAAAAATATTAGTAACATTTTTTAATATTTGGTGGCAATTTTTATAAAATTGTTGTCAATGTTAGACAAGATAATATTAAATGTCACATGTGTAATAGTGAATTATGATCCATGCATATCTCAACCATAATTAAGATGACTATTTAAATTGGACTAATTTTGAATCAATTAAAATACACATTCAGTTGTATTTTCTATAATTTTAAAATATAAAAAACTAAATTAATAATTGAATTAAAATATCTTTTAATCTAGTGTGAAATTCTGGCACTATTAAAAAAATGAGTTTTTACGACAAACTTTCTAAGACAGTTCCCATAAAACCGTCTTAGAATGTCAGGCGGTGACAATTTTGTAAATAACAAAAAATATACGACGACAGTTTTATAAAAATCGTCTTAGAAATTGAGTGTTTAAAGACAGTTTTCTTAAAATCGTCTTTGAAATAAGTCTCACTCTGACGCATATATATACACCCCTTTTTATTTATGCCCTAGCCTCACTCAAAAACCTTCCACCGTTTCCATTTCGTCTTTTCCTTCCATGACTCCAAAGCATTTTATTACCTACCACTCTCTTTCTTTCCTCACCACTCCACTCTCTCTCTTTCTTTCTTTCCCTCTTAACCTCTGTCACCCATCATTGTCATACACTATCACGGCTTGTCGCTGTTGTCACCACCATCTCGGCTGGTTGCCACTGTCATGGCTCGTCATCGATGTCATCGCTTGAAACTCAGACGACACGTTGTCACCATTATTGTAGGTATGGTTTTGTGCATTTCCACTATTGTGCCATGGCGGTTCACGACAGCCATGGCAGACATCTATTTTTGTTAGATTAGATGATCTTATTGTTATCATCATGCTTCATTTATGATCCATTGTTACACATTGCGTTTCTTCCGCAGGAGAAGCCACATAATCACTTGGATATGCACCACCACTTAGACTCCAAAGGCCAACATCAAGGAAAACTAATCGATTACAGGTACATGCATATGCCTGTGCAGATTCAATCCTACCCCCCAAGGGCATTGGATAGAAGACTCCAAGAAGATTGGGCCAGAGATGCAAGAGAAGGTCCTATGGTTCTCTTGAGGCTTAGGGTAGATTTCAGGCCCATGAGCTAAGTATGAGCCCACTTATCTTTGTACATATTAGATTAAGGTTTCATTATTTTTGGGCCTTGTATTTAGGGCTCCATAATGTAGGTAGGGTACCTTAGAATGTAGGATTTTTCATTCCTTATATTTTAGGGCACCTAGACTAGTTTTTGTGTTAGGGGTAATGTTATAATTTCATATGCATTAAGTGCACTATTTGATGTGTGTGTGTGTGTGTGTTGGGAGAGAAATTTAATTGAATTGGGAAAAGCTCAATCCAATTAAATTTTGGACCTTCCTAAGGGGGAGGCGAGCATTTGCTTGCAACACCCCATTGTCACATCATACAGTCATACTTTGTGCATGTCCTTCATGCTTTACATGCCTCATGACACCTAAGCACACTTAGTGAAAAATCTTGGACTTGATCTTGGATTAATGGGTTGAACCATAGCTAAAATTCACAAATCATAATTAGTGAAATTTTGGCTCCACAAATTCAATTTCAAATTCAAGTGAAATTTGAATAGAAATTCAAATTTCCCTTCAATTTTGTGTGACACTTAGGCTATAAATTGAGGCCATGTGTGTGTATTTTTTCAATTTTGGTCATTTGAAAATTACACTTCAAAGTTCAGACCTCATTTGAGGCACAAAATTTCGTGCTACTTCTCTCCTTCTCCCTTCACTCATCTTCTCCTATCTTCAAGCTCTTATCCATGACTTCCTATGGTGGTGAGCTTCTTTTTGACTCATCTTCTCCTTGAAGTGGCTTCTTCAATCATCTTTCTTCCATCTCCATTCCGCTGCCATTGATCTTCAAGAAGCAAAGGACTCCATTGATGGAGAAGATCCAAGGCCTACAAGCTCCACATGGAGCTACATCATGTGGCTTCTTCAACTTCAACACCTCTCTTTATTACGAGGATATTTTTTTCGATTCAATTGATGCAAAATTATGAAATTGAATGGCAATTGAATCCTCTACTTTTTCATTTTCAGAATTCAATCTCACATATAATACTAAAACATTTGGTCATCTGATTTCTTCAAAATAGTTATAATCACATCTTTTTATGTTGATCTTTGGAAGATAAATGTATTTGTTCTACTTAGTTACTAACATCTAATGATTGTATAACTGTGAAACAGTTAATGTACAATATACAGAGTTAGCGAACTAAGAGTCGTTGAACTTCATAATGGCCTTTGTGAAATGATGCAAAATTATACACTCAAGGTGCTTAGTTATGTACTTTACATTTGTTCTTCTTCATTGTTCTAGTTTCTAAATTTGTAGCTATTTGTTGTCTTACTGTTTACATTTTTGTATGGTATTTTAGTTATAAATGCATCATGCTTCTTTATCTACTACCACTTCTTTGCCCTTTGCTTCTGTTGGTCTGCTGCATATTTAGATATTCCAGAGTGGGCGGCATTGTGTTTCCATCTGTTTTTGCAAATAGATACAAATACCTATGAATGGTTCAAAGTGGATTGCTGGGAAGCATAGTTGAGACCTGCCCATACATTTCTCCTTATTTTTTCTGACCTGCCCATACATTTCTAGATGGGTTTTTCAAACATACGAAAAAACATATTAGAGTTTTCATGGCAAACAACAACTAAGAAGCATAGTTGAGATTTAAGAAAACGTTTAAACTATATTTTAATCCTACACCTATCTATTGTAGAATATGTGGGCTTTAAGTTACCCAGTAGTGTACTGATATGTTGAACAATTAAAAATGATAAGAGATTAACCATTACTTTACTTGTTGTGGAAGAAAGACTAATCATTCCTCTATCTAATTGTATAATAGCTATATCTAATTGTAGAATTGTATATTTTCTTATAATTTTGTATGATTGTATACATTTTTAAATTTTTTATAGAAAATTAAAGAACTATCTAGGAAGGGAGAGCTATATATAGTTGTTAGCATTAAATTCTATATTAATTATCTTTCTATTGTTCGAACCTGACAAGTCCACCGGATCGTGCAAGTAGTATAAAATGGTAAGAATCGAGTATCGAACTCTCGGGGAACTTGTGTTCCTTGGTAAAGTTATATTAAGTGAATAGGTGTTTAGTCTGAAAAGATATGTGTGGACTATGAACAAGTATGTAAACTAACTATTAAAAGGAAAATCATGTGAGTAATGATGTGTAAAGACAAGTAGACAACATGTTGGTCTTCCTATTAGGTGCTTGATATTGTAAGGATATTCTCTACTTAACAATGCTCATGTGTTCTATGGTGTCTCCTAAAATGCTAAACCCTGAGTCCTCATGATAGTCTAGCCTAATCCTGATCAAGCATCGTCCTCATATTCCTCTTGTTGGACTAAACTCAACCAGAACTGAATTAAGACAAACATACAACAACTAGGTTATTATATCCCAATCCCTCGTGATAATATGGTAAACTAGCCTTGCCTTATCAAGTTCTAAGAATCAGACCAATTTCCACTATTGAATGATCCTAACAAAGCATGCGTCTTTGTGATCAAGGCAAAAGCACACTGAAATGACGTACTGATAGCACAAAGAACACATAAAACATCATTAAATAGATAAACAGGTATTTACATCAAGTACGTACAAGGAAGAACCAACAGAGGATTTAGCTCTCCATAACTGGGAAGCTTCCTTTACAACAAAGAGAAGAGAAAAATGAAAGATTGAAGAAATACAAGCAGTGGGGATGTCTCCTCCACCTTTAGAACCTCATAATCACTCACATACTCATCTCATGCTCTCAGGATGGCTTCCTCTTCTTGCTCAGTTCTCTGCCAGTCTTCGCACAACAAAAGCTCTCAAAACTCTCTGGAACTTGGACTTTTCTCTCTCTAGAAATCTCTAAACATGCAAAAGCTTAGAGAATTTCCCAAACTCCCTCTCCATTTCTGATTTCAGGCTTAAATAGGTGGCCTTGTTGGTGCTTGCGCGCTTAGCACAACTCTGAACTGCTTAGCGCGCATTAGTGAATTTCGGCTTAGCGTGTGTCTTCTCGCTCAGCGGATGGACTTAAGCGGTGCGCTTAGCGGGATAAGCCCTCGCTCAGTGAACATGCACAACTTATCCTTCTTCTAGATTCTTCCTCGCGTTCAACCAAGGGAGTGGTGCGCTCAGCGAATGGCTCACTAAGCCAGCAGATTGGCTTAGCAAGCGGATGAAAATCAACACTTCACAAACTTGCGTAATTAACCTGAAATTGAGACGAAATGGTTATTAAATACACAAAATGGAAGTACTAAGTATTTATTACCTATTTTTAACAAAAAGTAATTACAAAACTACAAAATAACCATAAATTGGAGGAGTTTGATACAATTTACACATGTTTTATACACAAAAATTAGTTGTATTCATTGACTAACAACTCCCCCAAATTTACAGTTTTGTTTGTCCTCAAGCAAAGAAAGAATAGCTCACTGGTCCCCAAGTGACAGTAACATGCAGTGACTATGTACAAAGGTGTATGCAACAAAAATTATTGATTGCATGATAAAAGAATGAAGCAAAATGCCCTCATCACTTGTCTTTCACAAAGCATGCAGTTTTTCAAAGAGAAGAATAAAATGCAACTTGTACAATTAGATGAAGTTAGGCATAAGACATATATAAAGGAAAGTAGCTTAAACCACAGTCTCACGGCTACTGTTTCACTCAAGCACAAGTGTTTAAGCTATTCATCAATAACAACTAGCAAGAGGTCCAATCTTTGAACTTCATCTCAAGCCATAAAGTCAGAAATGCATAAACAAAATTAGAAGGACTTTCACAGGCTTGTAGTGAGGTTTGGTTACAAAAAATCATTGGTTTTTCTAGGATTCAAAGGCTTAGATTCTAAGAGAGCAAAAATCCTAGACTTATCCAAGTAATCTTTTCATACAATTAGCTTACTCACTAGCCTTTTACTTTAATGTGTCTTTGACCTTATTACAACAGCACACATTTTCTTTGATTGCTCTTGTTTTTTTAACACACAGCTTATTTGTTGTGTGAGCTGAAGCTTTACCTTTTACTTTACATCCCAATCAACTCCCCCAAATTTAAGGTAATTTGCCTTGAACTATCTGCTCTCCTATAATCTACACAAGGTATCTGGAGATATTTATTCAAGTTCAGGGTTCAATTTTGAAAATGTAATTTTTCTCACAAAGGGTGCAAAGGATACAATTATAATTCAAGGTAAGCTTTTTGGTCAACTGGCTTGTATATACACAATCATGGCCTTCATCATGTCCTCATTCATACATTTCATTCTAAAATTCAGAGATTGATGCAAAGACTATTACTCAAAGCTAGTCGTTCACTCACAGTTTAAGATCACATTCTCACCGGTTATGGTTCAAGCTTTTCTTTCTCAATCAACCTGTCTATTGACTAACAATTCTAATTACAAGTTCATATTCTTGTTCTTTCTTTGTCTAACATACATACTTGCTCAAACTTATGAAAAGAAACACAAACTCCATCATAATCATGCATTCAATCCAAAATCAATTCATAACACCAATTTTCACAAAAAGATAAAAGTGTTTCACTGCAATATCATCAAAGTCAAGTTAAACTATTTCGTATGCTTCAAAACATGCATACTAACTATCCACAAAAAAAAAACATAAGTATATAAATGTAAATCAAAATCACTAAAAACAATGTACTGAAACTAATATAGTTATAATCATTATCCAGAAAGCAAAATCATTAGGAATTTAAAAGTCCTGAGATAAATCCTGAGTATCCTAAGTCTGAACATCCCTCTCATCTGTCAGATGAAGTACTGGAGTAGCCGGAGGAGAAGTGTTTAGAGTCAGGACTGGTGTGGTTTGGCTCTCTGGCGTATCAACTACAAGAGTAGAGGGGCCAGCTGCAGGCTGTGGTGAGAAAGGTCTACCACTGGAGCAGGGGGCTCTGAAGTGCCCTCAAGAGATCTCTCATGAGTGGTGGCATTCTCTGGTCTAACCTGCTCTTCACCTGCATCCTTTTGAAAAGTAAATGGCTCTAGAATGGTGGTCCCAGAGGAAGCATCCTGTACCTATTGGGGTTCCTGGGTTGTGGGACCTTCATCTTCCCTATGAAGAGAAGGTTGGGTCCTAGGCCAGGCTACCCTCTCCAGAAACTGCTCAATGGAAGGAATGGATACTGGAGGCGCCACCACCTGTAAACTTTGAAGTAAAATGATTTGTCCCTGATGAATGCTTTGAAGCATGGCTTCAAAGCGCTAAGAATCAATCTGAGCTGGGACTGAAGGAGCTGCTGAAGTGGATGCTGGAGTAGGAGCTGCAGATGCTGAAGATCAGTTGGCCTCGCCCTCACCCTCCAAGCCCCTCAGATAGAAACTGTTAGATCATCAGGATTCCAACAGTTCTTCCTAATGTAGGCCAAATTAATGACTGAGCTCAGGCGCTCAAAAGTGAGGATGTCAGAGACAACCCCTCTAGCTCGACATAGGGCGGTGATCAGAGCAAGAAACCCAAGTCTAAAAGAGTTAGACTGTGCTATAGAAGTCATCTGGCCAGAAATGAGCGCTCCTATGTTCATGTCCATGCGTGAGACTAAGCTAAAGATCAACCTAGCTTTGTCCACTATCAGGTCAGAGGTGTGAGTTATGGGGGCCAGGTTGGAGTATGAGAAAACACTGCGCACCTGGGCTAATGTAGTCAAATCTTTCCTGAGAATCCTCCTAGGATGGCCCTTAGCGTTCAGGATGAACCCCCTCCCTGGTATGCAACGAGCAGCCTCAATCTCTCTATAGTCTGTGGGCAACCTGCAGTACCTAGAGTAGGTGGGTAATGACTCCCCCTCCTCTAGGACTACAGGTGTCTTTAAAAATATGTTGAGGCTATCTGCGTCTATCTACACCAGGTGGCCTCTAACTCTGGCTTGCTTTGGTGAAGGACCCTCAAAGCTGTAGAGATTAGCATAAAATTCCTTCACCAAAGCAAGATCAATAGTTCCATTAGTCCTTCATGAAGTCGTCGAACTCCGTGTGGTATATCTCAACCTTCCTTTCTGGCAAAATATTCCTCCCCAAGACATTATCTGTATAACGGTTCCAAGCATCAAGTGAATGGAACCATCTAGTATCATATTGAGCAGTTGGCCTTACCCCAATGCTTTTACATTTCCTGGAGGCCATCTGTAACACAAAGGAACCCAAAAAGTTAGTTAGACCACAAGTTATTCAAATTGAAAAATAGAAAAATAAGACTGAGAAAAACACTGGCGGCTTAGCGAGACATGGTCCGCTTAGCTCGCCTTCACAAAATACACACTACCGCTTAGCGGATGTTCCAGAAAATTTTGCTTCTGCATAATCGGCTTAGCTGGCAACTGCCTTCTAAGCCTAACGGTTATCGCAACAGATGTGCGCTAAGCTCAGCCGAGTTGCGCTTAGCGGCACCATGAAATTCATAAAATTTCACTAAGTATAGGAGCTTAGCGAGCCAGGCTCGCTTAGCCCAATGGCTGCCGCAACGAAATGCGCATAACTCAGGTAGGCTCGGCTTAGTGCGCGACTTTCAACAAAAAATTTGAATAAGTTACCTGGGCTTAGCGAATCATCCTCGCTTAGCCACAAGTATCCCAACAAGAGGATGAGTGATCATCCTCACAAGATGAACTCGCTTAGCACGAGCGCTTAGCGAGTTCGTCTAAAAATGCATATATTCAATGAATTTTGATGAACTCGCTTAGCGCAGCATGTTCGCTTAGCAAGGTCATCACATTTTCCAGAAAAAACACAGAAAATGCAGTTCGTTTTCTTCCATTTTTGAGCCTCTAAAAGGCATATCAAACATATGAACCAGTCAAAACTATCTACACAACACAATCATTCACAAAATCCTAATCTTTCACTAATCTAAAATCATTCAAACCCTAGCAATCAAAAGCTAAATCTATGGTTTTCTAACCTAAGGTTCAACAAAATAAAAGGGAAAGAAAAAGAATGAGGAACTTACTTGGATTGTTGTGTGCTGAAGATGCGTAGAAAATGCAAAAAGAAAGCAAGAATGCACGTTACACCGATTTGGGCGAGAGAGAAAATGCAAGATACGCTCTGAGAATTTTAGGCAAATATGAGTGTAACTGATGTTACACTCACTTAAGCAATTTTTGACCCTCTCACTTAGCGAGCCAGAGAGACGTTTGGTTTCTCAAAGAGGTTTGCTTAGCGGAACTACGCCCTTAGCCCAAGTTTGAAATTCAAAATCAGATTATTTTATGACACAACTAGGCTTAGCGCACAGAAGCGGCGCTTGGCGAATTCTGCAGGTCATAAAACCTGCAACTCTCTCTAAGCCTGGATCTGGGCTGGCTTAGCTAAAATGATGCATCTTGAATACAGAGGGGCATACGCTTAACGGAAGACGAATCGCTTAGCTCTGACGTGGCTGCAAGGATTTGAGCTTAGCTGGCATGAGTGGCGCTTAGCTTAATAAAACCCAATTTAAGCAGCAAAGAATTGGGCTTAGCGGCGATGTGTCGCGCTTAGCCATTGAATACGGAGCGCTTAGCGAATAGGCCATCGCTTAGTCAAATTCAGATCAAATTGAAATGGGCTTAGCTCAGTCTTGGCAAACTTAGTGGACCAAATCAGCCTGAGATGCAAGTGATGAAATCCTCCCTAGGAAGGGACCAGTCACTAGAGCCATGAGCAAGAGGCTCCAAGAGGATTGGGCTAGAGCTGCTGAAAAAGGCCCTAGGGTTCTCATGAACCTCAGGGTAGATTTTTGAGCCCATGGGCCAAGGTTGGGTCCAATTATCTTTGTACATGTTAGACTAGGATGTCATTATGTTTGGTCCTTGTATTTTGGGCTCCATAATGTAGGTAGGGTACCCTAGAAATATAGGATTTTTCAGCCCTTGTATTTTAGGGCACCTAGACTAGTTTTTGTATTAGGGGTAGTTTTATAATTTCACATGCACTAAGTGAATATTTGATGTGTGTGTTGGGAAATAAATTTAATTGAATTGGTAGAAGCCCAATCCAATTAAATTTTAGAGGGGGAGGTGAGCATTTGCTTACTACACCCCATTGCCACATCATATAGTCACACTTTGTGCATGTCCTTCATGCTTTACATGCCTCATGACACCTAAGCACACTTAGTGGAGAATCTTGGAATTGATCTTGGATTAGTGGGCTGAACCATAACTAAAATTCATTATTCATAATTAGTGAAATTTTGGCTCCAAAGTTTGGCTCCACAAATTCAATTTCGAATTCAAGTGAAATTTGAATTGAAATTCAAATTTCCCTCCAATTTTGTGTGACACTTACGCTATAAATAGAGGTCATGTGTGTGCATTTTCTTAACTTTGATGATTTGAAAATTAAACTTCAGATTTCAGAGCTCTTTTAGAGCACAAAATTTCGTGCTCTTCTCTTCCTCTCCCTTCATTCATCTCCTTCTTCCTCCAAGCTCTTATCCATGGCCTCCTATGGTGGTGAACTTCTTCTAGACTCATCTTCTCTTTGAAGTGGCGTCTCCTCTCTCTCTTCCTTCTCCATTCCACTGCCATTCATCTTCCAAGAAGCAAAGGAATCCATTGATGAAGAAGATCCTAGGCCTACAAGCTCCAATGGAGCTTACATCATGTGGTATCAAGAGCATCTTCATCTAGGTGATGTTCTTTTGCTTCCTCTATCTTTTTGTTCGGTGAATTCTCTTTAATTCCTTGTTCTTCATCTTATTCTTCATGTATATCCTCCATCGTCTTGTGGTTTGGTGTTGTTTATAGTAGATTCAATAAAAAATAAACCGATTAAATCTTAGATCTACACTTGTTCTTGCATTTCTATGGTTCAAATTTTGTAAATCTACTCTTGAATCATGTTTTTGTGTTGATTTTAGGCTCTATCATTTTTCATTCATAATATTCTTGTGCTGAACCTTAGATCTAAAATTTCTTCCAAAATATTGATTAGAAAAAAAACACAAAAATCTAAGTGTAAATCACTTAATCCATGTTGTCTTCGAGTCATGTTTAGTCATAGTAATTGTCACATTATGTTCTAAGTTTGTGTTGAATTTTTATTGTTGATTGAATTCTAGATACATTTGGTCATGTATTCTTGTCATTCTTATCCTATCTTTTGAATTTTGAGTCCAATTCATGCATGTTATTTAGTTCATTACATGTTCTAAATCAATTCCTAGTGGTAGTCTTGTTGTTGAACTTTTTTTTTTCTAAGTTTCCTACATGATGCCTATGATGAAGTTGAGTTGTGGTGCTGAGTTGTGGCTGGACTTGTGAATCAAAATAAGTCTTAAGCTATCTTGAATTGTGTTATTCAAGATAGTTGAGCATAAGCAACCACAAATTATAACTATCCAAGCCTTAAGCAACATAAACACTACTCTTGATTTCTAGGTTGAAATCGCTGGTGTTGGCAGCTTCAACATACAAATTTGTATAAATTACTGGGAATTGGTCACTACGTGTTTTGAGCTTAAATTTTTACTGAATTTTCTATACATCTGGAACAAAATTATGAAAAAAGAACCAAGCGATTTGGATTAATGGAAAAGAACAAGAAAAATCACACAAGTTGGCAGAAAAATCAGTGTCCAGGAAACAAAAAGTGAAAGGGAAGTGTGCTTGTTTTGGCTCAAAATTTGTTCTATAATTGGTGCCTATTTTATACCAATCCTAGTTCTGAAATTTCAATTGAAAATTTCTGTGAATACAAGTTCCAAAACTAGAGGTTTCTTGAGTCTTTTATTTATAGTTTTTTTTACTCTACTCTAGAGTCATTCTAAGTTTCTCTTTGAGTCCTAACTTGCTTTTATGTGCTTTTCATTGCTTTAATTGTTGAATAATCCTTGAAAATTTGTCTTGTTAAAAATCTATTGGTTTAGCTTTCATTTCATTATTTTTGGTCTTTGGTTATTGCTTGTCCCTTTGTTTCCTTGTTTGTGAGTAGTCATATAGGGAATTGGAAAGGAGGATTGGTGCCATCCCTTGAAGAATTTGAGTCAAGAAGCAAGGGGAAAACCACCATAAGAGCTATTGGACTAAGAAGCACTCAAAATTGAGTGAATCAGCAAAGAGATAACAACCACCAAAATTGAGGACCTTTTTGTAATTTTGTAATTGACAATTTACTTACTTTCATTGCTTTTAAATTTTGTAACAAAAAGGCCTTTCATTGGAAGTAAGTTGGGAGCCTCCATTAGGTCACCCTACTTCCATTTGTGTGTAATAATTTTAGGCAATTTTCCCTTAGGATAGTGAGTGTTTTGTTGGGAACCTTAAATGAGGTCATCCAAACACTCTTAGGATCCACCTAGTTTGCATTTCTTGCACTTTAATTTCTTGCTTACTTTCATAGCTTCTTTCCTTTACCCTCCATTGTCAAACCGCCTAGATAGCTTGCCTTTTTACCAATTATTTTTCACCTTATCTTCCACACCTCTTTTAGTGTTTATTTTGGCTAGTTTCAACCATAGTTTCTTTTACCTTTTTTTCAAACCCCCAACAAAAAAGAATCATAACTTAGGAACCAACATGAGTCTTCATTCTTCATCTAGTGTTAATGGTAAGGGTTATACTCCTAAGGATCCCCTTTATAAGATATTAGATGAGTTGAGATCCCTTAAGTTGTGAAAATAAAAACAAGAGAGAAAAAAAAAGGTAAAAAAGAGTGGAAGAAATAAGTCAAGATGAAAGAGAGAAAATAAGAGAGGAAGAAAGAAGAAAAATAATGAAAGAAATGAAAAGAGAAAAACATGCCTCCTATAATAGTCATGACTCTTGCGACTATGATTAAGGGTGTCATAGTTCACATACTAAACATTACTCCCAAAGAAGAGAAAAGGATAGAAAGCCTCAAGAGGTTAACATTAGCCTCCCATAATTCCATGGAAAAGATAATGTTGAGGCCTACTTAGATTGGGAAATGAAGGTTGAACAACTCTTTGCTTGCCATCATATTAGCGAAGAGAGAAAAGTTCCATTGGCTACCCTTAGCTTTCAAGGGTATGCCCTCTATTGGTGGACTTCCCTTGTTAGGGAACGAAGGATTCATGGGAATCCTCCAGTAGAGTATTGGAATGATCTTAAGAGTGCCTTTAGGAAGAGGCACATTCCCTCTTACTATGAAAGGGAGCTTATGGACAAGCTCCAAAGGCTTAGACAAGGGAGTATGAGTGTTGAAGAATATAGACAACAAATGGAACTACTCTTTTTAAGAGCTGGACTTAGGGAGGAGGAAAGAACAAGCATAGCTAGGTTCCTTAGTGGGCTTAATATGGAAGTGAGGGACAAGGTTGAACTCCTTCCATATAGGCACCTAGATGAGCTAGTCCAACTTTGTATAAGAGTGGAGCAACAACTTAAAAGAAAGCCTTCTTCAAAATCTTATGGCTCTCACTCTTATCCAAGGAAGGACCAAGCCCATGGAATTTTGGGGGCTGCACCTTCAAAACCCAAAGAAGATAAGGGTAAGACCATAGAGAAATACACCCCTAAGACTAGTTCCCAACAAAGGACTAGCAACATTAAATGCTTCAAATGTCTTGGAAGAGGTCACATTGCCTCTCAATGCCCCACAAAGAAAACCATGATCATGAGGAGTCAAGATATTTATAGTAGTCAAGAGGAGACTACTTCTTGCCCTTCCTCTAGTGGAAGTGAAGATGAAGTAAGGGGTGAAGAGTCTAGTGAGGAAGTCTACACCCATGAAGAAGGTGACCTCTTAATGGTTAGAAGGCTCCTTGGAGGTCAATCTTGTGATTTATCTCAATCCCAAAGAGAGAACATCTCTCATACAAGATGCAGAATTTTAGATAAAACTTGTTCTCTCATTGTGGATAGTGGATCTTGTTGCAATTGTTGTAGCACAAGATTAGTTTCCAAGTTGAACCTCACTATCATTCCCCACCCAAAGCCTTATAAAATTCAATGGCTCAATGAGCAAGGGGAAATGATATTTAACCAACAAGTGGAGGTACCTTTCTCCATTGGGACATATAAGGATGAAGTTAATTGTGATATAGTTCCCATGGAAGCAAGATATATTCTTTTAGGAAGGTCGTGACAATTTGATAGGAAGATCATTTACAATGGCCTAACTAATGAGATTACCCTCACCCATCTTGGCACTAAATTTGTGTGCATCCTCAAACACCTTCACAAGTGGCCAAAGATCAACTAACTATGAAAGATAAGAGGGATGAGGAAGAAAAACTTGAAAAACAAAAGAAAAAGAAGGATAGTAAGGCCTTGTCTTCAAAGGCCAAGGGGAAGGAAAAAGAGGGAAAGGATTCTTCCAAGAAGATTGTTCAGAAGGAAAATCATTTTGCAATAAAAGGTGATATTAAAAGAGCACTCCTTCTTAAACAATCTTTCTACCTTCTCCTATCAAGGGAAACATCCCTTAGCACTGCCACATTTCCTACATTTGAGAACTTACCCCCAAAGGTCCAAGAACTCTTACATGAATTTGGTGATATATTTCCCAAAGAGATACCCCCTAGGCTACCTCCTTTAAGAGGAATAGAACACCAAATAGATTTAGTCCCAGGAGCAAGCCTTCTTAATAGGCCAGCCTATAGGACTAACCCTCAGGAGACTAAGGAGATAGAGTCTCAGGTTAAAGAATTGTTGGAGAAGGGCTGGGTCCAAGAGAGCCTAAGCCCATGTGCTGTGCCAGTGTTGTTGGTGCCCAAAAAGGATGGTACGTGGAGAATGTGTACAAATTGTAGGACCATCAACAACATCACTATAAAGTATAGGCACCCCATTCCTAGACTTGATGATTTGCTTGATGAGTTGCATGGTGCCAATATCTTTTCAAAAATTGATCTTAAAAGTGGTTATCACCAAATCATGATGAAAAAGGGTGATGATTGGAAAACTGCTTTCAAGACCAAGTTTGGTTTGTATGAATGGCTAGTGATGCCTTTTGGGCTCACTAATGCACCAAGCACTTTTATGAGGCTTATGCATCATATCTTAAGGGATTTCATAGGTAGATTTATAGTTGTTTATTTTGATGATATTTTATTGTACAGTAGAAGCCTAGATGATCACTTAGGACATCTCAGGCAAGTTCTTTCAGTCCTTAGGAAAAACACCCTCTATGCAAATATAGAGAAGTGTACCTTTTGTGTAGATAATATAGTTCTCTTAAGGTTTGTAGTTGGTAGAAATGGGGTCCAAGTGGACCCTGAGAAAATTAAGGCCATCCAAGAATGGCCCACCCCAAAAAGTGTGGGAGATATTAGGAGCTCCCATGGGTTAGCAAGCTTCTATAGAAGGTTTGTTCCTAATTTCTCTACAATTGCATCACCTCTCAATGAGTTGGTAAAGAAGAATGTGGTATTTACCTGGGGTAAAAAAACAAGAGCAAGCCTTGGCTTTGCTCAAAGAAAAGCATACTAAGGCACCAGTTCTAGCTCTTCTTGACTTTTCTAAAACTTTTGAGCTAGAATGTGAATCCTCTAGAGTGGGAGTTGGAGTTGTATTGTTACAAGGTGGGCACCCTATTGCTTATTTTAGTGAAAAACTTCATAGTGCCACCCTCAACTACCCCACCTATGATAAAGAGCTTTATGCCTTAATAAGAGCCCTCTAAACTTGGTAACATTACCTTGTTTCCAAGGAATTTGTCATTCATAGTGATCATCAATCACTTAAGTACATTAGAGGGCAAAGAAAGTTAAACAAAAGGCATGCAAAATGGGTAGAGTACCTAGAGAAATTTCCATATGTTATCAAATACAAAAAGGGAAAAAAAATGTGGTAGCTAATGCCCTCTCTAGGAGACACATTGTTTTGCTCCCTAGGAGCTCAAATTTTAGGATTTGATAATATTAGGGACTTGTATGCTTTAGATGAAAATTTCTCTCCCATTTACAAGAGTTGTGGGAAAAAGATGGATTTTATTTGGCTGAGGGGTATTTGTTCAAAGAGGGAAAGCTTTGCATACCCCAAGGATCCATTAGGAAATTACTTGTGAAAGAGAGCCGTGAAGGTGGGCTCATGGGCCACTTTGGGATAGACAAGACCCTTGTCTTACTCAAAGAAAAGTTTTATTGGCCCCATGTGAAGAAAGATGTCCATAAGCATTGCACTAGGTGTGTGGCTTACTTACAAGCCAAGTCTAGGGTGATGCCTCATGGGCTATACACACCCTTACCCATCCCATCTGCACCTTGGGTAGACATTAGTATGGACTTTGTCCTTGGGCTTCCTAGAACCCAAAGAGGTGTAGACTCTATCTTTGTGGTGGCGGATATGTTTAGCAAGATGGCACACTTTATACCATGCCACAAGGTGGATGATGCTTCCCACATCTCGAAACTCTTTTTTAGGGAAGTTGTGAGACTCCATGGTTATCCTAGGACCATTGTGTCAGATAGAGATGCTAAGTTCCTTAGCCACTTCTGGAAAACCATATGGGCTAAGCTAGGAACTAAACTTCTTTTCTCTACCACTTGTAATCCATAAGCTGATGGGCTAACAGAGGTAGTGAATAGGTCTTTATCCACCCTTTTAAGGGCTCTTCTGAAAGGCAACCATAAGTCTTGGGATGAGTATCTTCCTCATGTAGAATTTGCCTACAACAAGGGGGTTCATAGAACCACCAAGCAGTCCCCTTTTGAGGTTGTGTATGGGTTTAATCCCCTAACACCATTAGACCTCATTCCCCTCCCACTGGACACTTTTTTTTATACATAAAGAAAGGGAATCTAGGTCAGAGTTTGTAAAGAAGTTGCATGAGAGGGTTAAGAACCAAATAGAGAACCAAACAAAGGTGTATTCAACTAAAGGCAATAGAGGAAGAAAAGAGCTAGCTCTTAATGAGGGTGATTGGGTTTGGCTCAATCTTAGGAAGGATAGATTCCCTACTAAAACGAAATCCAAGCTTAGTCCTAGAGGGGATGGACCTTTTCAGGTTTTGGAGAGGATCAATAACAATGCTTATAGGTTAGACCTCCCAGAAGAGTATGGAGTCAACACCACTTTTAACATTTCTGATTTAATTCCTTGTGCAGGTAGAGTTGATATTGAGGAGGAGGAACTGACAGATTTGAGGTCAAATCCTCTTCAAGGGGGAGAGGATGATGCAATCCTCCCTAGGAAGGGACCAGTCACTAGAGCCATGAGCAAGAGGCTCCAAGAGGATTGAGCTAGAGCTGCTGAAGAAGGCCCTAGGGTTCTCATGAACCTCAGGGTAGATTTTTGAGCCCATGGGCCAAGGTTGGGTCCAATTATCTTTGTACATATTAGACTAGGATGTCATTATATTTGGTCCTTGTATTTAGGGCTCCATAATGTAGGTAGGGTACCCTAGAAATATATGATTTTTCAGCCCTTGTATTTTAGGGCACCTAGACTAGTTTTTGTATTAGGGGTAGTTTTGTAATTTCACATGCACTAAGTGAATATTTCATGTGTGTGTTGGGAAATAAATTTAATTGAATTGGTAAAATCCCAATCCAATTAAATTATAGAGGGGGAGGTGAGCATTTGCTTATTACACCCTATTGCCACATCATATAGTCACACTTTGTGCATGTCCTTCATGCTTTACATGCCTTATGACACCTAAGCACACTTAGTGGAGAATCTTGGAATTGATCTTGGATTAGTAGGCTGAACCATAACTAATATTCACTAATCATAATTAGTGAAATTTTGGCTCCAAAGTTTGGCTCCACAAATTCAATTTCAAATTCAAGTTAAATTTGAATTGAAATTCAAATTTTCCTCCAATTTTGTGTGACACTTAGGCTATAAATAGAGGTCATGTGTGTGCATTTTCTTAACTTTGATCATTTGAAAATTAAACTTCAGATTTCAGAGCTGTTTTAGAGTACAAAATTTAATGCTCTTCTCTTCCTCTCCCTTCATTCATCT
The DNA here is from genome assembly GCF_000004515.6 of Glycine max. Lineage (NCBI taxonomy): Eukaryota > Viridiplantae > Streptophyta > Magnoliopsida > Fabales > Fabaceae > Glycine > Glycine max. The sequence continues at coordinate 34,380,127 of NC_038247.2, forward strand.
CCTTCTTTCTCCAAGCTCTTATCCATGGCCTCCTATGGTGGTGAACTTCTTCTAGACTTATCTTCTCTTTGAAGTGACGTCTCCTCTCTCTCTTCCTTCTCCATTCCACTGCCATTCATCTTCCTAGGCCTATAAGCTCCAATGGAGCTTACATCAGCAAGTGTTGAGCGCTAAGCGCTTGTGACTCTTGACTTAGCGTATGACCAAAGATGTGCTTAGCGTGAGGCTTGCACTTAGCGAGAGGACTGATTTTTAGAAGAAAAAAAATTTTAAAGTCATTTTTCAGTCCCTTCCTCAAGAAATTGAAACCCTTATATCTTATCATTCAAAAACAAGCTGATATACCCCAATGTAACGATTATGAAGCAAGTTCCACATTATACAATGCATAAACAAGAACAGAATAACAAAGATTAGAACTGGGTTGCCTCCCAGGAAGCGCTTCTTTAACGTCATTAGCTTGACGCTTTTACCTCAATGGGCGAAATTACGTTTTGGTTCTTACTTCCATAACCTTCTTACCCACTTCCATTACCTGTAAGCAAACATTTTGTTTTGGAGCAGGCTTGTCTTCAACAAATAAATCAAAATCAATTTTCTGATCTTCAAAGCCCAACTCCAGCTTCTTTCTCCCCATATCAACTATGTAGCTCGCAGTTAACATGAATGGCCTTCCCAATATTATAGGAATGCCATTATCTTCACAGATATCCATTACCATAAAGTCTGTCGGGAAGATAAAATGTTTTACTCTGACCAACACATCTTCAATTACTCTATATGGTCTGGTAATGGAGCGGTCAGCAAGTTGTAAAGTCATCCTAGGGGGCATGATCTCCAACTCTCTCAACCTTTTGCACATGGAGAGTGGCATTAAGTTAATACTGGCTCCCAGATCAATAAGAGTCTTTCCCACAGTGGCTTCTCCAATTGAACAAGGAATGGTTACACTCCCAAGGTCTTTATGCTTGGGTGGAAGGATTTTTTGAATCACAGCACTACAATTTCCTTCCACAACAATGTTTTCCTGGTGAATATACTTGTGTTTCCTTGTTAACATATCCTTTAAAAACTTGGAGTAGAGTGGCATTTGCTGTAAAGCTTCTCCAAAGGGCCTGGTTATTTCCAGTTTCCTGAAAATATTTAAGAATCTTGCCAAATGGAGGTCCTTCTCCTTCTTGGAAGGTACCATAGGATATGGTACTTCTGCATCTACGTTCACAATTTTTTCTCTTTTCTTCTCTCTAGCTTGTTCACTTCTACTCCTCTCTTCATTCTTATTTTGTTCATCTTTTTCAATTTTTTCATTTTCTTTTTCTTTTTCTACTTCATTTTCTTTTTCTTGGTCATTTAATTCTATTTTCTTGACCATTATTTGTTTTTCTTTTTCCTGATTGCTTTCACCTCTCGCATCATCTTTCTTTTTTTCAGTACCTTTCTTTTCAGCAACTTTCTTCTTGGATATAACAATATCCTCATCCTTCGCCTCCACAAACCTCTTACTCCTTGTCATCACATCTTTGCATTCCTCCTTGGGATTCTTCTATGTATTCACCATAAAACTGTTGGATGACTTGTCAACTATCTGCTTGGCCAATTGTCCCACCTGGACCTCAAGGTTTTTCAATGCTGACTCGGTGCTTTTATGATTTGACATTGTTACCTGCATAAACTAAGTCAAAGTCTCCTCCAGCTTAGTAGTCCTCTAAAAGATGTTAGGCCCTTGTTGAATTGGCCTGTTAGAAGGTCCACCCTGGTCCTGGTTGAATTGATTGCTAGGGTGTGATCACCACTGTTGTTGTTGGTTATAAGGACCCTACTGGAAGCCTGAGAATCCTCCTTGAGTATATCCTTGTCTCTGTTGATTTCCCATATAATGAACTTCATGAGTGTTTTCTTCAATGGGAATACATTGGCCTGTTTCATGAGCCTCACCACAGATGGTACAACCTATAGCCTGCAAAATAGAAGAATGTGTAAGTGGACCAATAGACAATTTAGTTGGCAACTTACCGAGTGTTTCTGTTAAAATCTCAAGTTTCCTAGAAAGCAACTTATTTTGTGCCAATAGCGCATCATGTGATGATAGTTCTAACAAGTTTTTCTTTGTGGGTTGATGAACTTTGTCACGCAGAATGGCATGATCGCTGGCTGACATATTCTCAATTAGCTCAGTTGCCTCTTCAGGGGTCTTCAACTTTATTTTTCCCCTTGCTGAACCATCTAGCAGTTGTTTGGTTTGTGGTCTCAGCCCATCTATAAACATATTCAATTGAATTGGCTCAAAGAACCCATGGGAGGGAGTATTTCTCAATAAACCTCTAAACCTCTCCAACGCTTCACTCAAGGACTCGTCAGGGAACTGATGAAATGAAGAGATTGCAGCTTTCCCTTTCGCAGTCTTTGACTCTGGGAAATATTTCATCAGAAACTTTTCAACAACTTCTTCCCAGGTTTTCAGACTGTTACCCTTAAATGAGTGGAGCCACCTCTTGGCTTCTCCTACCAAGGAAAATGAAAATAGACTGAGTCTAATGGCTTCATCTGGCACACCTGCAATCTTTACAGTGTTACAGATTTCAATGAATGTTGCCAAATGTGCATAGGGGTCCTCATTTGGTAATCCTTGGAATAAGTTCCCCTGTATTAAATGAATCAAAGAATAAGGGTACTTTATATTGTGAGCTTGCATTTCAAGATGTGCAATGCTGGTAAAGAATTACGACACTTAACTATTTGAATAGTCCTCAAGGGTAACTCTTTGTTGGTGTTCATCTGCCATGGAAACAACTTCTGGTAAATAGGTCGTGGATTCCCTTGATAATGGTGAGTCATGATGTAGAATGAGAAAAATGAGTTTCTTCCTCAAGAATGGACGCTACTGTCCTGTCTTGCGGTAATTTTCTTCTCCTCTCTGCTCTATTCCTTCTTAACATAGCTTCAATCTCCAAGTCTAGAGGAACTAAATTGCCCGTGGGAGATCTATGCATATAAAACACTAATAGAAACAACGGTTATCCAGTTCAAGAGAAAAACAAATATGAATTGAAAGTAAATATTCACAGTTTATCAAAGAATAAAGAATAGACACCTAGGACTAAACTAACTTTCCAAACAGAAAGAAGTTCCCTGGCAACGGATCGCGTAAGTAGTATAAAACGGTAAGAACCGAGTATCGAACTCTCGGGGAACTTGTATTACTTGGTAAAGTTATATTCAGTGAATAGGTGTCTAGTCTGAAAAGATATGTGTGGACTATGAACAGGTATGTAAACTAACTATTAAAAGGAAAATCACGTGAGTAATGATGTGTAAAGACAAGTAGATAACAAGTTGGTCTTCCTATTAGGTGCTTGATATTGTAAGGATATTCTCTACTTAACAATGCTCATGTGTTCTATGGTGTCTATTGAAATGCTAAACCCCGATTCCTCATGATAGTCTAGCCTAATCCTGATCAAGCATCATCCTCAAATTTCTCTTGTTGGACTAAACTCAACCAGAACCACATTAAGACAAATATACAACAACTAGGTTACCGTACCCCGATCCCTCGTGATAATACGGTAAACTAGCCCTATCCTATCAAGTTCTAAGAATCAAACCAATTTCCACTGTTGAATGATCCTAACAAAGCATGCGTCTATGTGATCAACGCAAAAGCACACTGAAATGGCATACTGATAGCACAAAGAACACATAAAACATCATTAAATAGATAAATAGGTATTTACATCAAGTACCTACAAGGAAGAACCAACAGAGGATTTAGCTCTCCATAACTGGGAAGCTTCCTTTACAACAAAGAGAAGATAAAATGAAGGATTGAAGAAATACAAGTAGTGGGGATGTCTCCTCCACCTTTAGAACCTCACAATCACTCACAGACTCATCTCATGCTCTCAGGATGGCTTCCTCTTCTTGCTCAATTCTCTATCATTCTTCGCACAGCAAAAGCTCTCAAAACTCTCTGGAACTTGGATCTTTCTCTCTCTAGAAATCTCTAAACATGAAAAAGCTTATAGAATTGCCCAAACTCCCTCTCCATTTCTTATTTCAAGCTTAAATAGGTGGCCTTGTTGGTGCTTGCGCGCTTAGCGCAACTATGGACCGCTTAGTGCGCATTAGTGAATTTCAACTTAGCGCGCGTCTTCTCGCTCAGCGGATGGACTCAAGCGGTGCGCTTAGTGGGATAAGCCCTCGCTCAGCGAACATGCACAACTCATCCTTCTTCCAGATTCTTCCTCGCGTTCAGCCAAGGGAGTGGTGCGCTCCGCGAATGGCTCGCCAAGCCAGCAGATTGGCTTAGCGAGTGGATGAAAATCAGCACTTCACAAACTTGCCTAATTAACTTGAAATTGAGAGGAAATGGTTATTAAATACACAAAATGAGAGTACTAAGTATTTATTACCTATCTTTAACAAAAATTAATTACAAAACTACAAAATAACCATAAATTGGAGGAGTTTGATATAATTTACACAGATTTTATACACAAAAGTTAGTCGTATTGATCGACTAACATCTATCACTCTATCTATACATCCAATGATATGCAGGGGGGAGAGGAGTGACGAAGAGAGATATAACATTTAATTTATAAATTTAAGAGAAATTAAGAAGCTATAAGTTAAGGGCATATATTGCTAGATGTATAGCTAGTTTGGGAGTACTGAGCTTATTCTTGGCGAGGGCATGCCAACCACAATGAACTGAGGGCTTGAAGATAATTAAAGTACTAAGCTATGACCAAAAAACACCTTGTTGCTTGACGCATTGTTAGAATCTAGTGAAGACAGTGAATGGTTTGGTGTCGCATATTATCAGCCCGTAAGTCAGTTTCAATCTCAAACTAATTAATCTTTTTTTATAAAAAGTAATATTATTTTATCTCAATTAACTATAATTCATGATATACCTTATTGAAATAGAGACAATTTTCATGAGATGAAACACTAATAATACATGTAAGAAAGAATAGAATTTAAATTTTGTCTATTTTTTTTAAAAAAAATGGGTAAGATATGTATATGGGTTGATTTTTGTGCATGTATAAACATGTATATAGGTAGAAAATTATCAACCTTTGCATGTAACTTCAACTGGTCAGAAATAGACAAAAGAGGTTAGAAGAGAAACTTGTTGATTTTAGCCTTTAAAAAATAAATTGTGTAGAGTCATATAAAATGGATAGTTTATTAAGAGTTCCCACTTGAAACCTCAATTTCAAACTAATCACTTTTATGTTTGTTCAAATCTCATGTGTGAACTTATCCTTGTTTGGGAAAAAATCTGGATAGAACGTTGTAAAAGTAGGCCAGGTTGGCTTTTTTTATACTCTTCTTGGTATTCATAGTATTTCTTCAATAGCATGAATTGTATAATCTTTGGTGAATGAATGCTCAGCAGAAACTGAGTATAGTTCTAGAAATCAAGGTTATCAGACTCACGATTCTACCTAGAATCGTGGAGGCTCTGTAAACTCGACTCATAGAATCGAATCGTAAACTTGTAAGAGTTTACTCAAATAAAAAAATATATTAATATTATTTTATATAAAATCAAAGTAAATATTTCAACCCTAAAATAAATGAAAATAATAAACTTTAACAATAATTCAATAAACTAACACAGTCCACAATCCACACTCAATCTAACATAAATTCATACGATACAAAACATAAGTTCTTAAAATAAAAACACTTAAAAAAATAATTCAAATGTACATCAATCCTCTGATAAAATCATCTCCAATATCACCACCACCGCCATCATCTTTATCTCCATCATCTTCAAGCTCTTCCTCAGTTGAGAAGTGATCTTCCACATTGTCATTCAATACAAAATTGTCAATATCAAATGCATCCAAAGTTTGATCAGTTAAACTTCCTCCAACCAAGTCAATATTACTTTCGCTACCACTTTCCCCTAAAGGTTGTTCTTGCTCAACTTGGAGATTGTCTTCATCAAAAATATCATCTCCCTCTTCTGTCATCCACTCATCATCAGATTCCATATCTTCAAATGGAAGAGCAATTGTTTTTCTTGTTTGTCTACTTTTGAGCTTCAAGTTGTACATGACATAAACTAAGTCATTCATTTTCTTTTGATGCAAATGGTTTCTCCTTTTTGTATGAACCTATAAATAATAAAAAGTCAAAGTTTATAACTTAACTAAAGTCTAGAGTGTGAACTAAACAAAAACAAATATTAAGAAACACAAATAAAGTCATGAAGTTCAATTACCATTTCAAATGAGCTCCAATTACGCTCACATCCAGAAGAACTACAAGTTAAGCTCAAAACACGAATAGGAAACCACTTTAATTCTAGACATCCATCCCTGAACATTTCCCACCATTCTGCAGGTGGCATAATCTTCCTAGAGTTTATTGCATTCTCCATAGAAAAAAGACATTTGGCAAAATGAAATTCAAGAAGCTGCCCATTAATTTTGTTCCTTACCCCAACATCCTTTACCAATCTCATCATACAAATAAACAATCCTTCTTTCACTTCTCCATCATCTTTTTTAAAATCATCTTCAAAATGCAATTGAGGATTAAGATAATATGCAGTTTCATGTAAAGGCCTATAAAGTTGATTCTCCTACCTCTTATCAATAATTTCCCAAACATGTTCATAACTATACAGATAAATAAAATAAAATATATTTAGAATTAGGCATAGTCACATAGATAAATAAAGTAAACTATATTTTTAATTTAAAAAACTTAATTTTTCTTCACATTATTGAAGTTACTTTTAATCCTTTCCTTTGCACGATCCATCTCAATATATATGAAACCCATGGTGGGTTGTTGATCAGAATCCATCAATCGAAGGACTACCATAAGAGGGGCAGCAACTTTGAGGCATATGGATACATTCTTCCAAAATCTACTATCCAAAACAGAATCTTCTACTTTTCTCCCCTCTTGTGAAGTTCCAAACTTACTTTTTTCCACTCCTCATAACTGAACAACCTCATCAAAGATGCTTTCATTTCATGGAGACAAGCTAAAGTCAAGTAAGCAGTTGCAAATCTAGTCATACCTGATCTAACCAAGTCCTTACCATTTGTGTACTTCTTGAGCATGCTAATAAGCATTGTTCTACCATATATATAACTTGTTATCTTTCTTCCCTTCTTTATAGTAACTTCATGAACCTTCAAATGTTTCTCCAAGTCCTCAAGTATCAGATCAATGCAATGGGCAGCACATGGAGTCCAATACAAATGCAGCCGAGTATGCATCAACAATTCTCCTACTGCTTTAAAATTCACAGCATTATGTAATCACTTGAATTACATTCTCTTCTCCAAAAAATTTGACAACATCATCTAACATCTTAAAAACTTTGTCAATTGTTTTTGAGATGTCAAAAGTGTTTAAGGAATACAGAAATATTGTTCCTTTTGGACTGTTCACCAAAAAGTTACAGATTGAACGCCTTTTTTTATCTGTCCACCCATCAGACATTATTGAACAACCAGTTCTCTTCCACTCATCCCTAAACTCTTGCAAACTATCATGTTTTCTGCACTACTTGTTTCAACAGCTTCTCTCTAACATCATGATAAGATGGAGGTCTATAGCCAGGTCCATATTTCCCGATCATCTCACACATCTTTAAAAATGTAGGATTTTTTATAGCATTGAATGGAATGGCACGTGTAAAAAAATTCAGCAACTTGAGCATCAACTAAAGGTTTCTCTTTTTTTTCATCAATTGATTCAAAGTTGCTTGAACATTGCCACTTCTACTACTTGCACTACCTTCTTTTCCTTTTGAACCAAAACCCTTTTATCCCTGTAAGTTGGTTGCCTCCGCCCCCTCAACACTTTCTTCATCTTCATCAATACTATTCAATCTCCTTTTCTTTTCTTTTGTTGCTTTAGATTCAGCAATAATTTTCATCATTAGCAATTTGATCTCATCCGGCACCGTAGCACAAGGCTCGGAATCTTCTCTAGTCCTAGCAAGATGGCGCTTGAATCTAAAAACTCCACCACTCACAATCTTTGAACAATACTTGCATTTGACTTTCTTACCATTGCCATTAACATCAATCCCATGTTTCGACCCAATATCAGTCCTATTCCCTGGGGTATTTTTGTATTTACTTCTGGCAACCAAAGAAGAGCCACCCGCAGTTGTATCTCCACCCCTTGAATTGGATCCACTTCCACTCATTATAACAAACTAATAACAAAGAACTAAACAAACAAAGGTTATTTATGATATATGATAGTAAACATAAAACAATATTCGATCCAAAAATGGAAAAACAAAAAGGCTTCTACCTTAAAGTGGTACAGAAAAAACATGCTTACAATTACAGGCCCGAAGACAAACAAATTAGGATGACTTATAAACCTATAAACATTGACTACTTCCTCATCACCTTTCATTTATTTAAAAATAAAATATATTTAGAATTAGGCATAGTCACATAGATAAATAAAGTAAACTATATTTTTAATTTAAAAAACTTAATTTTTCTTCACATTATTGAAGTTACTTTTAATCCTTTCCTTTGCACGATCCATCTCAATATATATGAAACCCATGGTGGGTTGTTGATCAGAATCCATCAATCGAAGGACTACCATAAGAGGGGCAGCAACTTTGAGGCATATGGATACATTCTTCCAAAATCTACTATCCAAAACAGAATCTTCTACTTTTCTCCCCTCTTGTGAAGTTCCAAACTTACTTTTTTCCACTCCTCATAACTGAACAACCTCATCAAAGATGCTTTCATTTCATGGAGACAAGCTAAAGTCAAGTAAGCAGTTGCAAATCTAGTCATACCTGATCTAACCAAGTCCTTACCATTTGTGTACTTCTTGAGCATGCTAATAAGCATTGTTCTACCATATATATAACTTGTTATCTTTCTTCCCTTCTTTATAGTAACTTCATGAACCTTCAAATGTTTCTCCAAGTCCTCAAGTATCAGATCAATGCAATGGGCAGCACATGGAGTCCAATACAAATGCAGCCGAGTATGCATCAACAATTCTCCTACTGCTTTAAAATTCACAGCATTATGTAATCACTTGAATTACATTCTCTTCTCCAAAAAATTTGACAACATCATCTAACATCTTAAAAACTTTGTCAATTGTTTTTGAGATGTCAAAAGTGTTTAAGGAATACAGAAATATTGTTCCTTTTGGACTGTTCACCAAAAAGTTACAGATTGAACGCCTTTTTTTATCTGTCCACCCATCAGACATTATTGAACAACCAGTTCTCTTCCACTCATCCCTAAACTCTTGCAAACTATCATGTTTTCTGCACTACTTGTTTCAACAGCTTCTCTCTAACATCATGATAAGATGGAGGTCTATAGCCAGGTCCATATTTCCCGATCATCTCACACATCTTTAAAAATGTAGGATTTTTTATAGCATTGAATGGAATGGCACGTGTAAAAAAATTCAGCAACTTGAGCATCAACTAAAGGTTTCTCTTTTTTTTCATCAATTGATTCAAAGTTGCTTGAACATTGCCACTTCTACTACTTGCACTACCTTCTTTTCCTTTTGAACCAAAACCCTTTTATCCCTGTAAGTTGGTTGCCTCCGCCCCCTCAACACTTTCTTCATCTTCATCAATACTATTCAATCTCCTTTTCTTTTCTTTTGTTGCTTTAGATTCAGCAATAATTTTCATCATTAGCAATTTGATCTCATCCGGCACCGTAGCACAAGGCTCGGAATCTTCTCTAGTCCTAGCAAGATGGCGCTTGAATCTAAAAACTCCACCACTCACAATCTTTGAACAATACTTGCATTTGACTTTCTTACCATTGCCATTAACATCAATCCCATGTTTCGACCCAATATCAGTCCTATTCCCTGGGGTATTTTTGTATTTACTTCTGGCAACCAAAGAAGAGCCACCCGCAGTTGTATCTCCACCCCTTGAATTGGATCCACTTCCACTCATTATAACAAACTAATAACAAAGAACTAAACAAACAAAGGTTATTTATGATATATGATAGTAAACATAAAACAATATTCGATCCAAAAATGGAAAAACAAAAAGGCTTCTACCTTAAAGTGGTACAGAAAAAACATGCTTACAATTACAGGCCCGAAGACAAACAAATTAGGATGACTTATAAACCTATAAACATTGACTACTTCCTCATCACCTTTCATTTATTTAAAATTAAAATAAATTAATTGGTAAAGCTCAATAAAATAAATAAAGTGTTGTCAAATATAAAGTACTACACAAAAAAGAAAAAGAAATTCTGAAGTAAGCGGACAATGGAAGCCCACAACCGCCAATTTAATATAATTAGTTGTTTGATGCTTTTGATTTTCAAATTTCAGGTCATGATTTCATTCAGAAGTTGGAAAATGGAAACTAGAAAAGGAAACAAGCTCGTATATAAAAATAATTAGACTTCAAAATTGCCAAAGTAAAATAAAAATACAAGTGTGTTCCAGCTTGTATTGAATGACCTATTTACATGGCAGTTTAGCTCTGTTTGAATGTTACTTAGACCAGCTCATGTACAAAGAGCATCCACTGGCAGATTTGATGTTGATAGGTTTTTAGAAGATGTGAATTCTGGAACTTTTTGTGATACTGCTATTAAATCAGGCAGCACAAAAGAACCCAACTTCCAACCGAATCTAGGATTTCAAAATGAAGTTAAGGAATCTTGTGAAGATAAACATCCTATCAAGAGTGTCACATACAAGTTTGACAAGACTCTATCTCCATGAAGATTTTCTGAACAAACAAAACGTAAGTTTTTTTATCCCAGCCTATATTTATAGTTTCAGCCACATGCTACCTTAACCATCTCAAAGAAAGCTAATTTCTAGTCGTATTTTGTTGCTTGTTCTTTCATCATACTTGCAAATATTTATATTTGGCCCCTGCTTTTATATCTGTCAAGATGTTATGAAATTCTCTGTAGTATAGCTTGCCTTTGATTTCCAACTTCTGTTTCCTTTTGAAAAATAGTGAATAAACTATTAGTCAAGATTCTAGACAGACAAGTTCTTTTTAGGGATGTGAACAAGCAGATATTCTGACTAGTAGCTTGTTGAGATTTTGGCTTATTTGTAGTAAAAGAGCTGAACTGCCTAAAGGTCATTCAAAATTGCCAAAGTAAAATAAAAATACAAGTGAGCTGAAACTAGAGATGTTCTGCATACTTCAAAATTGCTAAAGTAAAAGAGTTGAACTGCCCTGCATTGTGGTGTGTTCCAGCTTGTATTCATTTTATTAAAAAACAAAAGTGAAACATGTATGCTTCACTATGTGTAGCGTGTGTACTAGTATTGGAACTATAACAACACCAGTGCAAACAAGCTGATTATGGTGGGATGACTGCCATAACAATGCATCTTAGCTGATGTTGGAATTTATGAGGATGGCAAAAGGAAATAATTTCAAGTTCCAAAAGAAGAGTTTTTTATTATAAAGAGGAAGAAAGAGAGAGAAAGAAAATACAAGCCAGAACAATTACATGCACATATCATTATCACATCTCAATCCTTCACATTCTCATATATAAATCTCCTTACATGACATATTGATAAATCATTAGAAAATGAAGCATTTCAATACCAACAACAAATCTATGATTCAGTGTGACTAGGATTTTGGAGACCCAAATTGCTATTAGTTTAATTATGGTGTTTAATATGCTTATTTTCTATGGAATTCATCAAGTCTTATGAGAAACCTTGCAGTTGCAGGGGAAAGGAACACCACGACGCGAGTTAGGACATGAAAGGAGAGGAGAAATTACCTTAGTTTCATGACGTGAAGCAAAGCTTGGAGCGCGAGTGAGGACTAGTGACAACGATGAAGGACGAAGGACCAGCGACGACGAGGACCACGAGTGAGGGCCAGCGATGACGATGCGAGTGAGGGCTTTCAAAGCAGAACTCAAACAAGGTGAGGTGAGTAGCTCAACTTCAGCACAACACAGAGTCACGAGTAAGTGAGTAGCTCAGCTTCAAAACAACGCTGTTTTGTAATTTTCATAAACCCATGGAGTCATAACAGACTCACGAGTCTACCTAAACTCGCTTGAGTCTGTGCTAAATCGGACGATTCTACTCCGATTTTGATTCTACTTCCGATTCAACTCGCCGACCCTTAGTGGAATCATAAAATTGTACGATTCCACGATTTAAAGCGCGAGTTTAAAAACCATGCTAGAAATTTGTTGATTCAAACCCAAAAGTGTATGAATTTTTAAGGCATCATATATCTTCTTCCATCAACTTTCCATGTTGCATAGTAATAACACTGTCATAACAGTTGTAAATTCTCCCTGCATACCAAGTAATCAAATTTAACATTTAACAAATACAAAAACTAACAACAAATCAATAATGTTACTTTCCTTGTTCAATGATTGAGAGCGAAAATCTTACTTTTCTAGAGAAAAAGTTTACTTCTGTAATTTTTTCAGCCACCCAGGTTTAGCTTTATCATGCAACCAAACCAATGTATACATCATGAAGTATAATTATTTTTCTCTCTTTTGTACAATTATTTTTCATGTTTTGTTTGTGCATATGATATGTATGTCTTTTCAGCAAGCAACCAACGAGTATCTATTCAATTTTTAGGTAACGATAAAGTTTATGATAAGCTAAGTCGATTCGACGAGTTAACAGTGTATCATTGTCATATATGGCCATTAGTTCCCTTGGAATCCCATCTCACATTAATAATATAGTGCCAAGTAAGCTCGATTCTAGAACACTCCCATTTCTTTGCTAATATCAAGATGACTCACTTGTAGATTTCTATGGACAAAGTTAATGAGAATAGCATAGCAGATTTGAAACATTATTATTCTAAGTGTAGGGATGAAATTATGAATTTACTTGGTGATGGAGAATCAAGTATTAAATCCATAATCATTGTGATTGATGAAAAAGTTTGGAGTTTTGATCTGAGTACTGCAAGAGAAGGTTTTTATACTGTATTCACATCTATTAGAACTCATGTATTTAGTTTCTTTTTTCTCATCATTAATCAAAGTATTTGTGCTTCTAATTTATTGCAATCTAGTTTCTTTATACCATGCTTTATATTTTAAGGCCTATTCCTGAAATTCCAGAGGATTTGTACCATTTGATTAAGAAGGCAGTTTCAATTAGGAAGCATCTTGAGAGGAACAAGAAGGACAAGGACTCCAAGTTCAAGTTGATTCTTATTAACAGCAGAATCTACCGACTCGCTCGCTACTACAAGACTAAAGAAGCTCCCGCTAGTTTGGAAGTAGTAAGTTCCAAGTTCCCACCCATTACCCTACTATGACTTTCTTTCTATTATTTTATCAATGCCTTTTTAGTAAATTAAAGTGTGCTTAAGGTAAAAGTTCTAGCCCATGATTATGTTATATTGCTATGCTTTAGCTATGGCCTATGTGAAATGTAGTGTAAGCAAAAGGAAGTGGTTTGGTTCATTTTTTCCTTTCCTATCCAAACATGGTATTTAGTGCATTCCTAGGATCATTCATTTTAAGTGGAAGTCTTCCCTTCTATTGTTGTTCTTACGATACCTCTTCTCATTTTCTTTTTCATTCCTAGGATCATAATGCTTTAGCTATGGCCTATGTGAAATGTAGTGTAAGCAAAAGGAAGTGGTTTGGTTCATTTTTTCCTTTCCTATCCAAACATGGTATTTAGTGCATTCCTAGGATCATTTATTTTAAGTGGAAGTCTTCCCTTCTATTGTTGCTCTTACCATACCTCCTCTCATTTTCTTTTTCATTCCTAGGATCATTGCTAGCCTTTTTAGGGCAATTTTCAATTGATGGATTTCCACCAAGGGTAAACTTGTTTAATAGGATGGTCATAGCAGATTTGCTAGAGACTAGTGTGGACTATGCAGTAACCATATATCAAGAGGTTTAGTGAGAGGAAAGAATATTAAATACAATTTGTTGCCCCTCTAGCATTATTTCATTATGTTGATTTTAGGGATGGCTTGCAATAATGTTTATTTAATAATGAGAGATTTAATTTATTGTTTATTATGGACCTCACTAAATCGTTATTCATATTTATGCTAGTCCTAATTAACTAGGGAAACAAATCATGAGAAGAGGAAATATGTAATCAATGCTAAGAGATAAGTAGAAATAGAGGAACTAAGTTCAAATGATAATCCAAGTAAGACAATCTAAAATATGATGAGATATCTTCATATATTTTAGCTAGCATGTCCTAACATGGTATTACATTATTATTGTTAAATAGTTTTCTATTTTCTGCCGTTCTTCATGTATTCTAGCTATCCATTTTAAGAAATTATAGAGAAGGAAAAAGGGAGAGAAAAAGAAAGAAAAAAATTATTTAATACTATAACTTTATTATAAGAGAGAATAAGGAAAGTAACTTATACCTTCCCTTTTCTTGTCTAGTTTATAACTGTATGGAGAATACAAGCAAATAAAATAATTTATTATTATATTTTATTTTACCAATATAATTATTAAAGACAATTTAGTAAATGTAGACACTAAATTTGGAGTCATTATTTCTTTTTTTCTAAATTTTCCTAATACTAAAAGAGAAGCACGAAGTAAAGAAAAATAACTTGTTACACATATAACATCAACTCTTTTTTTTTCATGACTAGATTACTTTATATATCTTCTAAAGTGAGTTGCTTACCAAAATCAGATTCTATTCTTATCTTAGGTATTATGTTTGTTTTGAGTAATATTAATATACTTTGATGGTATATGCAAGAGCCGCAACATAAATATTACATTAAAGGAATCAGAATAAACATCTATTATATGAAAGGGAACAAATCATTTACTAAAGAACCATGTTAAAATTGAATTCCCTATATTAAAAAACTACAAACTCATTTTCATTTTCATTCCTAGGATCATTGCTAGCTTTTTCAGGGCAATTTTTGATTGATTGATTGCCACCAAGGGTAAACTTGTTTAATAGGATGGTCATATCAGATTTGCTAGAGACTAGTGTGGACTATGCAGTAACCATATATCAAGATGTTTCAAACTAACTTTTATTACACCTGCTTGATATTTTACAAGGATCGATCTTGTTAATTGTTATGCTTGGGTTGGATACTTGGATTATTTGTTGTTTTTCTAGTAGGTAGCTGAGAGCATCATATCCAACACTGAGTTATAGTTTTCTGTTTTAACATTATTATTGTTAAATAGTTTACTATTTTATGTAGTTCTTTAAGTTATAATAATGTTATCAATATATTTTGACGATATGAACTTATCAAATATTATTCTTGAAAAATGGTTAAGTTGGGGTGTTTAAATTGCATTTTTCTATTTAATTGTATTGCACGAAAAGTAACTCTATTTTAATCTCATGCCATATGTTTTTTCCAACATCCTATTATATATTGATCTCTTTATTTACAATGTTTCAAGAGAAAAAATTCAGCATCTTATCTATACAATTTTTTCATAATAATATTTTTATTATTTTTAATTTTAAAAAAAATACATTCTAAGACAGTTCTTAACTAAGAACTGTCTTAGTTAAAAATCATCTTAGAAATGTATCATTCTAAGACGATTTTACTAAGACGGTTCTTAGTTAAGAACTGTCTTAGAATGGTATCCTTTTAAGACGATCTTTCTAAGAATTGTCTTAGAAAGGTACTCCTTTAAGACGCTTCTTAGCTAAGAATCGTCTTAGAAGGACATGTTTTTCAAAGACGGTAGTGTGGACGATTAGAATAGTCTAATGGTCCAAAATGAGAGAAAGTCAGCAATATAATTTGTGTTGCATGTATGTCATTTACAACCGTCGTCATTTATCTTTTTTGTAGTAGTGTGGAGTGTTAGATTAGTCTAATGGTTCAAAATGAGAGAAAGTCAGCTATATAATTTGTGTTGCATGTATGTTGTTTACAATTGTCGTTGTTTGTCTTTTTTGCAATAGTGTAGACTGTTAGATTAGTCTAATGGTCCAAAATGAGAAAAAGTCAGCAATATAATTTGCTATTAAAAATAAGTAAGATTTAACAATAATCATCCTTAATAATGAACTGGACAAAAAAAAATAATTTTACATCATATATTTAATCATCGAGCGGGTACTATTGAATTGGAGATAGTTGCATTAGTCGTAGAGGAAGCAGTTGAAGAAGAGATATCTCTTTGGGGCCTTAAATTCGACTCAATAATGATAGGCATGGAAGGTCTCATATGCTCAAGTAAGTCATTGCTACTAAGTAGGACTACTACTTCAGACATGTTTGGCCTCATTGCAGCCAATGCTTGAGTGCACAGCAAAGCAATGCCTATCACTTTCTTCATTTCTTCTGCATCATAGCTATAAGGGTCTAAGCTTTTGTCCACTAACTCCAAGTGCATGCCTCTTTCATACAACTTCCATGCCTGTTTTAGTCAAAACCAAGTGTTATACAGTAAAATGCTACAAGAAAAACAAACAATTCTTGGTACATATTTATGGATAATTCCTTACTCGTCGAAGAAGGTATTCATCCTCACCATCATCATCAAGAACCTTCACATTGGTACTCTTTTGACCACTTATGATTTCTAAGACTACAATTCCATAGCTGTATGTATCAGCCTTTTCTGATAATTGACCATGGAGTGCATACTCAGGTGCTATGTATCCTCTGACAAGTGCATAACATTTATACCACATATATTATAAAGAAATTATGAGAAATGAGACTATTTTGCATGTGAGGGCAGTATATATTGCTATTTTAAATTTTCAGGCTGAGGATCATTTGCAGTTTTTTTTACTTACAATGTCCCAGCAAATCTTGTGGTAATATGAGATTTGTCTCCTGGAAGGAGCTTCACCAACCCAAAATCAGAAATTCTGGGCTGAAGTTGTTCATCCAATAGGATATTGGCACTCTTAATATCTCTATGTGTGATAGAAACATGAAATTCTTCATGTAGATAAGTCAATCCCCTTGCTGTGCCCAAAATTATATCACGGCGTTGTTTCCAGTTGAGGGAGCCTTTTCGTTGTCCTATTTCCCAAATTTATATGCTCAAAATATTAAAGGAGAAAAGAGGATTAAGAAAGTAAAACTTACACAAATAACATGTTAAATAGTTACCAAATAATAATTTGTCTAGGCTGGCATTTGCCATGTATTCGTAAACAAGGATTCTTTCTTGGCCTTTACTGCAACAACCAAGAAGACGAACAAGATTTCTATGATGAACATTACTTATAAGCGTTACTTCACTTTCAAATTCATCATCTATGTTGCTGGAATTTCCTGAAATTAATTTCTTGACTGCAACAACTTTCCCATTTTTCATAGTCCCCTATTCGATCAATAGCATCAAAATTAAAAAGGATCACTATATTTATAGCTTATAATTAACATTGCCTTTGATCTTAGCATATTTTATAGTTATCTCAGTTGACAAGTTGACATTAAAAAAGAAAAGAAAAACTCTTAGATTTGCAATTGAAATGTAAGGAACAATTCAAGTTTAATTTACCTTGTATACAGCGCCAAAACCTCCTTCTCCTAGTTTGTTTTTCTCACTGAAATTTTGTGTTGCAGCTTTCAAGTCACTATACTTGTACTTGGTTGGACCTTTCAACTCAGTTGCTCCCATTATGATACCTGCTAAGTAAAATACGAGTTTGTCTTTTTCTTTATAAATAAATAAAGTCATGGATTCGTAACAATGTTTCTTTCCCTTAAAATCAAAGCTAAAAAGACTTGCTAATTGTGTAATAGATGGATACAGCATCACATGAGGACTTTTCAAATAGTCTTACTTCTAGGAACTCTCGTCGGACTTTGGGATCTTCTATGCCACCAAAATAATGAAATAAGGATCACAACAAGGAGTGCACCTGCAACACCACCACTAACAATAACAACCCAATTCTTGATTGAAACTCCTCCTCCTACATACAAGTCAGCAAAGAAGTTGACCTCAAATATTCCAAATGATGCCCTTTCAAGATGTTGATATTACACTGTAACAAGAGTGATAGTAATATATGTTTTTAACGCATTCGTTATTATTAGATAAAATTTAGAGTTTATTTTTTATACACTGATAATATAATTTTTTATAATGCATCTAATTCAATCATAAGTCATATTAGGTATAATTCTTAAGATAATTATTGTAAAATTTAATAATACGGTACCTGTTAATTTAAACTGATGATTGTATAAAAATCCTTTATACTTTTAGTGCATGCATTATTTTCTCTTAAATTGTCTGGACAAGGAAACTGAATTATACTCAAGACTCCTTAAAGAAGTGGAATTCATAAATTTTAGCAATTTTGAATATATTTTGGGTAGTGTTAGTGATATAGATCATGAGATTTTTTACTGCCATTGATTAGGAATCAAAACGATAATTTTATCTTTTACTGTAATTCTAGAAATATTTGTTGCTTTTTTTTATGAACTTTCTATATTTTTTTTTGTTTCTGATTTTAGGAATTAAGAAAATCTGATCCCTGTTTAATTAGGAAAATTACGATCATATAATTCTTATTTAATTATTGAAATTAAGAAGTTATGATCCTTATTTGGAATAATTCTATGTATTCAAAATACATTGGAATGAAATCTGAGATTTCCTCATGCATGAACCTCTTGATTAATCAACATGATTCTACCTCAATACATTATTTCATTTCCTAATTTCCCTCCTTAAATAAGGACAATATCATTCAAATTTTCCTAATTAAATAAGGATCATATCTTCCCAAATTTTCCAAAATCAGAAGCAAAAAATATATAGAAAATTCCTAAAATAAAACAAAAAATATTTTTAAAATTACCGTAAAAGATAAGATTGTCATTTTTGACACCCTAATTTATTAAATGAAGTGATGATGTTATGGCATTTGTACCTTGTTTTAGGTAGGGGCTGATATCAGTAGTTTGGTTATCAGCAAAGAAAGGTGTCTCCGAGTATCTCATAAAGCACACAGGGGGATTGACTCCCCTACCGTCTGTATTTGGAAGACAATCTTGTATGCCGCTCTGTGCAATTGACAAACAGTCTGAACAAGTTTCTTGTGTGAGAATTTCAGCACATTGAGCAAAGGCATAGATTACACCGCCAGCCACTTGTGTCTTGGTAGCTGCAAAGTAGCCACTAATTTTGGGTGTTGCTATTTGTAGATCCATCATCACTTGCCGTCCAACTGCACCAAAACCTGTGCTTTCATCTGCAGTCTGATTTCCACAAAGTGTGTGGAGGCCAGAAATGAAACTGTGGTCAAAGATGTCATTGTTCTCGTACCTGAACAGTCAAACACATTTGAATGCATCAAAACATAAAATTAAGTCAATTAATTCAGACTTTGCTTTTCATGAACTACGTGGGACGATCATAGCTTCCCACATGGGGCGGGTCGAGTATGAAATTTAATTTTAGTTAATAAATGTTTTTTATTCTACATTTAAATTTATTATTTAATAAATATATATGGATCAATTTTCATACAAAATACTGATAATCATATATTTCAAAAAAATATTTCCATAAATAATTTATCAAAACATTTCTTTTGAATATGACAAAAAAAAATATTTATAGTTGAATATATATTCAGCTTTTTAGTAATTCTTTTCAAAATATATTTTTCTAAACAAAAAAATCAGCATAACAAGCATTATTTCAACATATTAAATGATTTTAATTTAAACTAAATGGATAAGCAAATTGTTTTACCTAAATTATATATTGTTTTCCCAGAGTTTACACATACATTAGTGTGTTTAGATCTATGCACTTAAGTAACCCAAAGGATTGATGTAGTAATTTAAGACTTTGTTGGATTTACATGAGTGAAAACACTCTATTTAGTAGGAGAATTATGTTCAATTTGTATCCTTTGTAAAATTCTCTTAGACAAGTGGTAATCACAAACTATTAACAGGATTAGTCTCTAATCGAGAGTAAATTAAGAGACACCCGTAGTCTCTAACCCAAGACCAAAATTATCTATGCGATCAAGTTAAAAAGTAGTAGCATCTCACAAACAATTACCCATAAAAAGGAGGAGAAAAATAAAAAGAATATACAAAGAAATGAAGAATTGTGAAAGAAAAAGAAAACATCAATTTGTACATTTTGAAACTTGTCAATATTTTATATTAGTGTTCGTAAACTTATCAAGGGTTAATAAAAAAACCTTTAATATTCAAATCAATATAGATAAAAGACTTGAAAATCATTTGATTGTAAATACCATTATTATATTATCCTTAAAATAGTAATAAGAAATTACAAATGAATATCCTTTTTAAAAAAAAGATTATTCAAAGGGTAAAATAAATGATATTTTTATATTTTATTTTAAAAGAGGGAAATATAATTATTTTTTCAATAATTATGAAAAAGGAATAAAATATTTTATCAAAATTAAGAAAAAGATAAATAACTCTTAAGTATTAGTATTTCTAAAATCAAACATTATCAAGTAAAAGCATTTACTATAATATTACATAAAATAAAATAAAAAAAAAAAGATTAGAAAAAAAAAGGCTCCTCCACCCCCAATCTCATATTTGTTCATCCCTGATTGTGTTGAAATTAGATCTAAAAACTCTAATCCATATATACAGTTAAAGCTCTATAAATTAATAATGTTAGGATCGGAGAAATTTATTAATTTAGAGAGTTATTAATAATTATTAATTTAAAGAGTTTTTAAGTAATTATACTGTACATACCAAACAAAAGGATAAATTAGTCTGTCTCTTATAATCGCGTTGCAACGAACCTTGGGACTCAACGTAAATTAGTAACTATTGTGTTCATATGCATTGGAAATCAATAATGACTTTTGAAATACAATAAATATAAACAAGAGGAACAAATGTGTTCAATGTATTCTTAAGCAAATTTGGCATATATAAATTACATGAATGTAATATATTTTTTTCAGTTTCTATGAATTATTAATTTATGATTTTCTTGGGACCGAAAATTATAAAGGGATCTCACGAAAAATTATTATCTTATTATTTTATTGAGTTTTTCAATTTTTTACATTGACCCAAGTTGGGATGGGACAAATTTATTATTTTAGAAAATTTATTAATTTACCGAATATTAATTTAAAGAGTTCTACTGTATAGTCTTGATAATCTATAAACCCCTAGCTTGTTCATAATTTGTGTTAAATGATAATTCAACCTACATGTTCAAATCAGGCAGCATAGTATAGTTAACAAATTCATTGTCTTTGAGTAATTAAGCTCGAACAATCTTGTGACATTTGAATTTTAAATTCACATTCGGTGGTTTTTTTTAACATGTTTAAAACCCAGGCCCGCAATTTTTAGGCTAGTGACATAGGTAGTCTTAGGACATGTTTGAATGAATGTTAACAAAATTAATTTTAAAAGGAATTAATTTTATAAAATTGATTTTGCAATGATATGATTTATGATTTTGTGTTTGGGTTAACTAATTTTTTAGGCTCTCATTTTATGAGATTTCACTTTTAGTCCTTCAAAAATATTTTACCAGTTTTGATGTCCCATAAATTTGTTCTTTTTATTTTTAGTCTGTACTATTAACTTTAATTATTTAATAATGATGTGACATTCATGTAAGTATGTAATATGATATGTCAGGTGCATAATTGATAATTGATGTCATTCTGATAGTCATGTGATATATTTTTAAAAATACTATCTTTAAAAAAATTAAAATTTTTCCCATGCTAATTTCAGTTTTTAATTCCTCAAAATAAAGTTTGACCAAAATCGTCTAACTTTTTTAGAGACTAACACCACTAAACTTTTTTTTGGAGGCACTAAAAATGGTAAAACTATTTTTAGGAATTAAAAATAATAAAAATTGACAATTTCAAAGAAATTGTATTTTTTATTAAAAGATGTCGAAATATCATTTAATGATAAAGACTAAAAATGAAACAGAAAAATTTATGAGGATCAAAATTGATCAAAATATTTTTGAGGGACTAACAACATTACAGAAAAGACTTTCAAAACAGATAAAATAACCTTTTAGATCGATTGTACAGTTATTTTATAGGGATGCAATATAGAAAGTCTTCTCTTTTTTAGCGGACAAAGAAACGATCTAAAAAGTTAGTTTTTTTTATATTTTTTTCACCCTAAAAAATTGGTTTTTTTTCATGACCGATTTAGAAATTAATATTACTTTTTAAAAAAAAAAATACGTGAGATGTTTTGCAGCTTGGTAGAAGAATTAGGAGATTCTAAACGAAACCTTCATAGCCTCAAACTTTTGGAAGCAAAGGGAAACTAACAACATGACCTTGAACTTCAGAATAAAAGTTATAACCTATCTAAAATGAGGAACTAAAAAGTTAATTAATTCTAAAAAATTTAATCAAACATAAAAGTTATCAAAAATTGTTTCCACATGTTGAAGTTGAATATAAGAGCACTATAGGTGATAAAACACATCATGTGACTTTTTTTTTTTTTATTTACATATTTAAAACTCAATCCTACATTTTATAGGACTAATGACGGAGTTAGTCTTACTCATTTAAGCCCTCTATTTTTCACGCAAAATTCCCTCTTTCCTTTCCTCAAAGGATACACAGTAAGAGTGCCAAAAAAATCATTTTTGAATTATGAGCATAAGAATTAACTGTTATTGCACAAATATTAGTTAGATGGATGTGTACCTGAGGAAGCAGCCGTCATAAACTATACGGCCAGTATTTCCGGCGGAGCAGTTACGGATATTGGTGGCGGTGGCGGCAAAGCAGGCGGCACAGTCATTTTTGGAGAGGTAGTTCCTGCATTGGAACATGGCATAAACAGGGTCTGCTCCGCTGGTTGATTCAGCCGTGGCAAAGTACTTGCTTTGGTTTCTCACCTGCACTCTCAGGTCTGCCAAAATTGCGTTACGATTTTGGTTGAAGTTGGACAAGTCATGTACCGAGACTACGCCGCACTCCCATTTGAGTAGAAAGAGTTGAGGGTCTCCAACTGTACCCTCAAAGCTCCACCATGACCACAACACCAACAAGGTTAAGGCTATGAGCTTTAGTTGCACCATTTTCTTGTGATTCTCAATCTCTAGTTGTTGATGATGTCCAAGACTTTGGTAAGTCAATACACTTTGTAAGTCTTAATTATTGACTTAGCAAAGAAGACCAAAATAGTTCCTGATATACACCAATGCACTTTGTAACCAAAGAATATATCAAAACACTAGTCTCTCAAACCGAGCACACAAAGCCAAAAGGATAATGCTGCAACTTATGAAGCTCATGGCCTTAACTTTGATATGGTGGCGCAGTATTAATGTTGAATATGCAGTTGAAGCTATAGAAATATATTTTGTAATATAAATAATACAATTAAATTTAAATATATCAATAGCTTAAGAAATTTTTACACAACTATCCAATTATAAGTTATTGTATATGATAATTCTTTTATAATAATCAATTTAAAAATATTTTTTATGATAAATTTTAATTGGTTGACGAAAAAATTATTTACATCAATATCACAAGGAAATTAATTAAAATGTAAATAATATAGCTCTTCTTTTTGTTCTATATATCCTTAACCTTTTATTTTTAATTGGTTTCATACATTTTTAATTAAATTTTTGATATTATTTTTTAAATTGGCCAATTTTAGTCCGTTTGTTAATTTATCAATTATATAATTTATTATCATCTTTCCATTTTTTTTACAGCCATCTTTCAATATTTTAAATACTCATTGATTAAGAAATATTTAGCAAAAGTGAAATATTATTATCACTGGGTTTAAATATCCTTATTTGATACATGAATCCTTGAAACTTGTATTGCTAGTAGTGGAATATTAATTAAAAAAGGATATGTTTTTCTAAGAAATATCAATTAAAGTTTAAAATTTTAAAATATTTTTTAAAATAATAATAATAATAATAAGATAAAAACAAATAAATATATGAAAAGGAAATAATGATACATAGCAGAGATATTATATGATTATGAAGTGTTGATATGACTAATACATTTTAGTTCCATATGTGTCGATATAAGTCATATCAATACTATTATTAAATATTTAATGATAAGTCAATATAAGTTAATTAAAATTATTTTATTTTAAAATTATGGAAATCAAACCCAAGAAATTAAAAATAAGGTGACTAATTAAAATTATGTGTCATTATATAAAGAGACGAAAATCACAATTAAGTATAAAAGTTAGTAATATCTTTCCTTCCTATATATATTGCTAACATAAATAGTCCTTGGTTTGAAACTTTCAATTCCACTAAGGAATTTTTGTTGTTGTTGGTGTTGCAGTATTTCCACTAAGGATTTAATTATGATGATATTGAACCATCGTGCACCTATGAGGCGTGGTCCCGGATAGGCTGCTACCAACCACTCATAGCACATACAGTGTAGATATTTGAATCTAGCTATATAAAAATTGAAAGGTTTCCCTTGTTATATAATTGAAAGGTTTTCTTTGATATTTGCGTCATATTGTAGAATTTTTTATTAAAAATAAATGGTACTCTTCTTTTTCAACTTCATATATATATATACACACACACACATTACCAATTTTTACACAATAACTATTTTGTCAAAAAAATTTATTAACTGTTTTCTTAATTTGTTGGCAAGGGAATAAATGATTAAATATTTAATGCATTTGAATCAGGCTGAATAATCGTGAATGTATTTGAGAGAAAATATTATACAATTTTCATATTTTTAATTTTCTACAGTTCAACTGTTTCGATCAATCATCAATTCTAAAAAAAATAAGAAGTGATATTCACTATAGAATAAATTTCTCCATCATTGAATTTAAAACTGCATATGTTAGTGCAGTTCTTGTCTCCCTTATCAAAGATTGTCACGTCAGCTAATGAGTCCACGGTATATGCCCTTCGTCAGCTCAAAATTTCGACGACCACGATGACAAAGGCTCCTGCATGCTTCGCCGAAGAAGGAAAGGAAAGAAGGGATGAAAGGAAGTTACATCAACCAGGTTAATTAATCAGAATATTGATTATTTTAAAAGTAAGGAAATATAATCCTAGTTATTTATTTAAAAATTATTGAATAGTATAATAATTGTTTAATACAAATCTGTTAAATTATTGAGTAGTTTATACATGTATCTTATCTATTTATTATTTTGTTTACTATTTTTCAACTTATTAAAGTAATAGTAAATGGAATAAAATAAGTGTGTAAAGTATTTTATTTGTTGTCTTTTTGTTATGTATCGACAAAAATAGAATTTGCGTAAAGGAGGGGGCATTGACTCCTCCCAACATAAAGTCATTACTCAATCAAGATAAAACTTCAACGTGTCTTTCACTCACCAATTAATGCTAAGTGGGAATAATATGGTGAGAGGGTTCCATTGTAGCGTGAAGACAAAACACTTAAATGGAGAAATTGGAGTGAATATTGAGCAAAAAGTAAAGGTAATGTTGAAGTTGTGATGAATATATTTTAATCATCTTATTGATATAAAATATTTATTTATTAATTTTGTTAATGATTAATTAATATTTATTTAAGAATTTTGTTATTCATATTTAGTAACATTTTTTTAATTATATTTTTTCATTTAAAACCACTTAGACCCCACATCTGTATGGGTATCAAGTCTATAACTAATTAAATCAATGACTTATTGGTAGACTTATAAAAATATTTACATTAATATAAGTTGAAAATTAATTAAAATCCATTTATCTTCTCTTTTTTAACCATAAAAGGATTATAAAATAGTAAAAAATAAAATGCAGAAAACGTTTATATATGCTATTTTTTAGGAAATATAAGTCATGTTGATTAATAGCATAAAGCTATTTAATCTTCTATAGGCAGCACCTGTCAATTTGCCTTTTTTATCCTCAATTTCCTCCTTGTTTCCCGCTTATTCAAGCGCTCCATATTCTTAATTAATAAACAAAATTTAGGAATGCCAGTGTAATTTTCTCTTAAAAATAAGATTTTTACAAATAGTTATTCCTATCTTTAATAATGAACTGTACAAAAAAATTATTTTACATCATGTACTTAATTTAATCATCGAACAGTTACAACAGAATTGGACGTAGTAGCATATACTAGCATTAGTGGTAGAGGAACCAGTTGAAGCAAATATGATATATCCTCAAGGGGCCCTTAAATTTGACTTAAAAAAGATAGGCATGGAAGGTCTCATATGCTCAAGTAAGTCATTGCTACGGAGTTGGACTACTACTTCAGACATGACTGGCCGCATTGCAGACAATGGTGGAGTGCACAACAAAGAAATGCCTATCACATTCTTCATTTCTTCTGAATCATACTTATTAGGGTTTAAGCTTTGGTCCACTAACTCTAAGTGCTTGCCACTCTCATACAATGTCCATGCCTGTTGTAGTCAAAACCAAGGGTAATATAGTAAAATATTACAAGAAAACAAACAATCACTACTACAAAATTATCTTTCTATATCGGTTAAAAATGTCTTTCTATATCGGTTATCACCCGTCACTTAAATGCAATATTGACGAGGCATACCAATCAACAAGAGCAGTGAAAACCGAACACAAAAGTCTGCCATCATGACCACAATGTTGTTGCGAAGAGCTACAAATTTGCTCGTTTCAAGCTCCTGCATATTTTGAAACAGAATATATTTTGATTAGGAGAGGTGAGAAAAATATCACAGTCCAAGAGGTATAACATAAACAGTCAAAGCCAGAGGCCCAACCTCTATACAAACAGAGGAATATAATTCTTAGTGAAATTCTGATACCAGGGGACAGATGTCGTACAGGATGTCACGACATCACGCTTCAGAACATGCAGATTATATGTGTCTGTATGAACAGATTAAACAAGTAAATAACACAAGAGAATTGTTTACCCAGTTCGGTGCAACCTCACCTACATCTGGGGGCTACCAAGCCAGGGAGGAAATCCACTCTCAATAGTGTTAGTTCAAGGTCTAACAGCCCCTGTTTACAACCTTCTCACCTAACCACTACCCGTGCGATCTCTACCTAAGAGCCACTCTTAGATATGAGAACCTCCGCTCACTCCCTCTCACTCACACTCCCGTGTTTACAATTAAGTCAAAGACACACCAGAGATCAACTCTGAACAAAGAGATCAACTCTACACACTAGAGATCAACTCTAGACACAAGAGATCAACTCTACACACATAGGTCCAACACTTGATGTTAGGGTACCATCAAGGTGGCTCACAAAAGACTCAAGTCCCAAAACTCACAAAATAACTCTTCAATCCCGGACTTGGTACAGAACTCGTGCAGCCTCCATGATTATATAGCCGTGTACGATTCTGGGCTGCAACTCCTTGATGCTGGAGGAGATCTATCTTCTTCTGAAAAATCTGCAGTTAAAGAACTAAAAGATAACTTTTGATCTTTTAGTTTGAATCTTTAATCTTTAATCTTTAATCCCTGAACGAACTCTTCTACTTTGAAATTCGAACTTTAATTATCTTTTAATTCGTTCCTAAAGATAGATCTTCTTATCTCTTGCTAACTGCACAATAATCTGTTAAAGATATAACAGAATTATATGTCCAGTATTATCGGGCCGGATGTCAGGACATCGTGTCCGACATCGTGGATCCTGCAGCTTCACTTCTGCACTTGACTTTTATCTTGCATTGTACAGCAACTCCAGTATTCTCGGGCAGGATGTCAGGACATTGTATCCGACATCGTGGATCCTGCAACTTCACTTCTGCACTTGACTTTTATCTTGCATTGTACAGCAACTCCAGTATTCTCGGGCAGGATGTCAGGACATTGTATCCGACATCGTGAATCCTGCAACTTCAATTCTTCATTTGACATTTTATCTTGTCTTGTGCATTGTGCAGCCCGATCTTATTCCTTGACATAACGTTGGACATCATGTGCAGCAACTCCAGCTTTCCTTCATTGTCTAAGTGCTTATGTTTTAACAAAATCTTAGCCAATCTTTTAAAGCTCAGTAGAGCCAAACACTAACACTTAGCTAGCTTCCCATCAGCAAGGTAAAGCTTGCCCATAGCTAGCTACCCTTGAATATAAAAAGAGGGAGCTTCCTGTTACAAAGAAGTTGAAGGGAGCTTCCTCTAGATAGCTTGGCTAATTGCTTAAGAAACTAAGATGATCATAGAACTAATATTTATTTATTAATTGATGTTGTATAAAGAGTGTCCAGTTTTGTTCATTGTGTGAGGCAGTAGAGTAAACAAGATAAATGCTTAAGCTTAAGATGGAATGAAATTCCCATGACCTGGCATAAGACAAAAAATAGAACTGAGTGGGAGACATTTACACATCTTAATTAACTAAGTTAATCCTTTTTAATCATTAGTATGAGACAATAGTCAATTGACATAAAATAAAATACCAAACATATAACAAAATTTACTTTTTTATAGTTCTAAAAATCACTATTTGACCCACCAACACAAATTACCAATATCCACCAACCACCATGTACGTCCAAAAAATATGAAGAAATTAATTATTCAATATTCATAATTTATAAATCACTATTTGCTTGCTCAAGAAAGTGTTCAAGTTGGGTTCCTTTGCAGTACGAGAGATAATGTATCTATCTATCTATTATCTCGCCAGGCCATCACAATGGCCCCTCCTGCTAATTTATAAATTTTTATAATTTGGAAAAAGAAATAACTCTTGACTATTTGGCTAATTGACTAATTATACATAGAAAATAATGTTAACATAATTAACTAAATAAAACAGGTGTCATAGTGATTTATTATTTTTTATATTAAAGGGTCATGGGTTCAACTCTTATTACCAAACAATCAACTAATAGAAAAAAATATTTATTATGAAAAAATATAAAGACTAAATATTTTGATTTAAAAATGGAAGACCAAAATCACAGGGATTTAAAATTAAAGGAGAAACAAAATTGCAAACTTAAATTATGAGCATTAATTAAATGATCAAAGATACAATTAATTTAAAAACTTTTTTATTTTTACTTAAATTAAAAAACTGATTTGGTTTACTATGAAAATTTATAAAAACATGCATTATAAATGTTCACCAACGAAGAGTATATTCATGAGATATGCATATAAATTAATAAAAAATATTTTCTATTGGTGAACCTAAACCTAGTTTAAACTTTAATTATTTTACCTTTAATTGACCCGGGAACATGAGAAAATTACTGATGGACATATTAACATTATATGAATTGTTGGATAGAATTATTTTAGTCTTCAATCCTTCACACTTGAAAGTAGCATTATATCTTAACTAATCTAACTCGAGTTCGGTACATTTATTTATATGGAAGAAAAGTTCTTCCAGTATCTATTTTTCACTTCAAAAAATTGAATTTATGATCTTAATTAATTGAGGAAAACCTTTTTTATAATTGAGGGAAACTATTTCTTACTACCTGAATCTATTGATATTGATTTATAGTGTTATTTCAAGCTGGAACGGATCCTCATTTAGTTGTTTCTACATTTTTTAAACTATTCTTATTATAATATATATGAATGATAATAAATTGCTCTAACTTATAGTGCAACAAAACAACAATCTATAATATGAATATTTTTGCAACAAGTTTATATATAAATATTATTCTCACATTTTAAATTTTTTTGGATCCACCACTTATTTGAAGAAAAGAAAAAAGTTGTAAATATATGGAATGTTTGCTCAAAGAGTAAAAATCATTGAAGACATGACTATTAGTTTAAAAAATTATAATCTCAGTCATTTTCTATTTTTTCTTCTTGGATGTTTCCCTCAAATAAATTGAATATGCATATACCTTAAGTACCCGGACAAGGTGCTTTACAAGCTCTGGACTATCATCATGATGGCACTACTAGAAAATAAGGTTTTTACATCGGTTATTTAAGGCTTTCAACATCGATTATTAACCGATGTTGAAAGTAATATCGTTAATATCGGTTTTCCAAAACCGATGTTAACTAATAAATACAACATCGATTATTTAAATAGCCAATATTATATGATAAGAATTTTGAAAACAAAAAGTTACAAATTTACATATTGACATCGGTTTTTTTAAAAAATTGATGTTAATTGACACTAATAACATCGGTTTTTTAAAAAAATCGATGTAAACTGGCATTAACAACATTGGTTTTTTAAATAATCGATGTTGATATGTAAATTTATAATGAGCATCTTCAGCTGCATTATATGTTTGTTGTTGTAAGTGTAACAACATAACAATTAAGTTATTACTTACAAAGATAGATAAATTTGTTACAATATAATGCATTCAATTTAAAGAGTCATCAAACTTGTAGCTAAGTCTTAACATTTAAAACTAAAGCATAAAAGAATATAAACTTGAAGGGCAATCAAAGATCTCATTATTCAAACCACTAGGGTCGGCCAAACAATGGGAGCTAAAGTAGTTTGCATGGAATCTTAAGTACAAGCCCCATTACCACCATTATACACCCCAAAAAAAATCTCATATGCATGCAGATAGTCAAATAAACTAGCATTCTATCCAACATGACAGTGAGCTTACAAACACATTCATAACAAAATTTTAGTGAACTTACAGCCTCTCTTTCACTTGTTCCTTCTGGTGGCATAATATCTTGTATCCATTCAACCTCTGCAACACGATACCTGCATAAAATATTTAAAGAATAAAGCCATATTTCCATGAAATAAAATTAAAGAAAAACCAAGTCTATTTTAATAGAATCCAGGTTAAAATAGAAAATTCTTAAGAGCCTCTAAAGTATCCTAGGACCACTAACACTAGCCCAACAGTGACAAAATAAAATTAGAAACAAACACCATTACAATTGACTCTTAGAGTGAACTTGTACAAGTTGTCAATTATCCACAATATTCTCAAGTCCTTCTGGCAAACACATATGATATAAATAAGAAATAGTTATAAGTTTCAAAAAATTGCTTTATGGATTTATCAAAATTGTCAGAAAATGATTGGGATAATATTTTTACCATGTGAGAACAGTGTAGACAATCAGTATCATAACAGAAATATTTTTACCTTCCTAAGCAAGTTTTTCAGTCAAATATTTGTTTCTTGTCTCTGTTTCAAATAAAAAAATCCTAGACCCTATAGTTTCTAGATTTGGAAAAGAAGCATATTAAAGATTGGGAGAATTTTTCTATATTTTGTGAATCTCCTGTCATACAGAGAATCACACCAAAGAAATGTTCTTAGAAAATAGAGAAAGAACAACTAAAAGAAATCCTGCCAACAAAGATGAAAGTTGAGAGAGAGAATTTTTTTTTTCAAATTTCATCTTCAATAATAAAGTATTATAACTAGAGCAGTGAAGTATATATAAGTACATAGATAAATCAATTAAATTTTCACCTCTATATAAAAACGACCATCTGGAAGTGGTTCACACCTACAACAAATAAATAAAATTATTTAAACCAAGTGACATACATGAGAAAGAATTTCAGACAGAGAAGGGGATATGTATATGAGATTTTTTATTTTCATGTGAAAAGATGTCGAGAGCACCTACTCTGTTATTTCCAATTCACAGGCAAACTCAGCTAAGGAACTTGTTGAATCAAGTATAGCCTACAAGATCAAAAGACAAGTCACATACACACACAATAACAGAAGAAAATGGTTGGTGCTATATAGAGAGAAAGGGGGAAAAAGGGATAAGTGAAGTAATCTACCATTCCCATCTGATGATTGCCTTCCATTATTCTTCTTACATGTTTTATTTAAATAAATAAATAAATTAGAGATATGATGACCTTCAGAGTTTCACACTATCTTATATTAGTAGTTTGGTACAATTTATAATTATGTTAATGGATTACTCCATTGCCATGGATTGAATTGCCAAATAAATTCTAGATTAGTGTCCACTGAAAGCTTCTGTACAAATTTGAAAATGATATCCATAGCTCACAGACAACATATAATGATTGTCTAAATGTACTGAAATAATGATTGCATCCTAATATTTAAATCTCCTAAACTATAGGATATCAACGATCTTAATTTAGTTAGTAATCAACACTTTATAAGTTATTATCTATTGTCTTGTTTTTGCATAACTCATATATATATATATATATATATATATATATATATATATATATATATATATATATATATATATATATATATATATATATATATGTGTGTGTGTGTGTGTATGTATGTATATATGTATCACTAAATATATATTAAAAATATTAATCCTAAAATATGAATTAAAAATACAGTATATTCAACAAATTAATAAAGATAAGAAATCATTTTGCAACCACGTAAATGTTTTAAAAACTCAACAGCCAAAGCCTAAAAGTAAAAGTAAATGTAAAAATATGAAATCCCAAAAGTAAAAATATGAAAGGAATTGTTGGTACATACCTTGTGGTGGGACTTAAATGCTCTCCCGACAAGTTACATGCTTCAGTCAAAGTTGACCTTCAAGCCTGCATTTTCTTCATGTTGAAGCATGTGTTTCCCGTAACTATTTCTCTGTCGCCATATATCTATATGAGGGTTCTACATGGTAAAATATTGGGAAAACAAGTTGTTAATTTCTTGGCCCTGCCGTTCTTGTAATTGGCACATTCTAGGATCTTAACAAGCTCATCAAGGCACCATGTGCTACCACAAATAAAAAAGGACATCACCATAATAAGATAATAAAAATCATCAGAGCTTGCCCCATCCATATAAAGTATCATATTCAGCATTGCTTACCTCTTGGTATGGTTGTAGTTTCACCAAGTTTATTCCTCAATTGACTGTAATTCTCAATAAGAGCTGCCTTTTTACTAGTTACCTTGATTACAAATACAATAAAGGTTTACATTTCTATACAAATAATGACACATATATTTTTTCCCAAGGATTCAAGCAAAAGCTATACACATATATTTTTGCATCTTTGATGAGCATTGCTGAAAGAAAAAAACATTCTTCTTCATACTAGGCAACAATAACCCTAATCTAAACAACAAAGTTATTAAAAAAAATAGGAAACAAAAAAGCTTTACACTAAGGCATTTGGCATCTCAACACACACACACACACTGCATATGTATTTGGTAATCATAATATTATATCATTTAAAACTAAATCAAGCTGTTACAGATAAAAGAATGCAAATGTTTTAGCATAAATTGCATTTGAACAAATTAATAAATAGAGAAATTAAGTGTTTCATTAGATTTGTTTCATAATATAAAACTTCACAACCACTCCAATGAAAGTAATTTATCCAGCCAATGTTTCCTCAAAACCATGTCATGAATAAATAACATCCTCTTTACACGCAATACATTGTAACATTTAATCAAAAACCAAAACCAGTTTCCATGGCCATAAAGCATTCCACTGATTCCAGTACTGAGACAAGATTCATCTTGATTAGTGCTTATGCAATAATGGCCATCTAACATAACCTTTTGCAATATTCATCTTCAAAAGTATAAATGCAACTCTTCTATTGCATCACCCCTTGACAAACAAACTTTTAGAGAAAGAACCAAAGAAGGAGAAAACAAAAAAAAAAGGATTTGCAATTCCCATCACTTAAAAGAGTAAATGACCAAAAAAGACAAAGTCATCACTTAAGAGAATGAAGCAATTCCCATAATACACTAAACAAAACAAAATCTATTTAGAAAACCCCTTAAGAGGATTTGCAGATTCAAAAAATGATAAAGATAAGCAATTACACGAAAAAAATAATATGTATTGTGAGATTACGTTGAAGGGTGAAAAGGAACATACCGGTGAAGCTGAGCTTTTGATTATGAAGTAAAGGAAACGAAACCCTAAACGCGAAGAGAAAGAAAAGAAAATTCAGAGAAAGAGAGAGATTAAAATAAACTTTTAAAATACAGTCTAGAAAGTAACTATATATTTATTTCTTTTAACGTATTACTATTCTACATTAAAATGGCTATTTTAGAGTACATATTTGTAAAATTATTTATATTAAATTTCAATGAAGTGAATTAAAATTTAGTTTTATTAAGTAAATCTAAAAAAATATATTTAACTGAGTATTAAAATAACTTTTGACAAAAATTTATCACTATTTAAATATATTTTTTTTCTTTGTTTCTTCTTTGCTAGATAATTTTTTATTAAATTTATTAACAAAAAATTCACATAATTAACAAATGAGGTTAAAAATAATAAAAATATTACAAATGTAATAAAAACAAATTACATGTGGATTATAATTAACTCTAAATTTTAAAACATAATTTTCGTGTCTCATGAAAATATTATAATTTTTGTTATGAAAAATTTGTTTAAAAATAATAAAAATATCATGTTTTTTTTATAAAATCCTAGAAAAATACGAGATAACTACAATTATTTAATTATTTAAATTGAACCACTCTAACATATATTTTTAATAAATCAAATTAATATATACAAATATTTTAATTTACTTTAAATTTAAAGATAATACGATAATATAAATATAGTAGGATTTCATAGAATTTTTAAACAATACTCTCCATTTACCTTTTTAAGAAGAAAAAAAGCTATTTTTTTTATTTTTATAATAATTAAATAAAATATATTAATAATAAATTTTAAATTTTTTTACGATATAATTTTTTTTACCAACATTCTATAAAAATTCTATAAAAGTTAAACTCTATAATTAAAAATAGTTTTTTTTTCAAATGAACTAATATCAAATAATTTATATAAATGTGTGTTATATTTAAATGATAATCATGTAATAATAAAATTAAAATTACATAATTTATTTTAAAAATTTAGTTTAATTTTTAAATGCTTACCTTTTGAATTTGTTATTGGTTATTAATTATTACATTTTTTTAATTAAAATATAATTAATAACTCAATATATGATTTTTTTAATATATAAATAATTAAAAAAAAGAGTTTATATTAACATCGGTTATTTGAAAACTAATGTCGTTAAGCACTTACAACATCAATTTTCAAATAACCGATGTTAAAACTGAATTTAGTGTGATTTTAACATCGGTTATTTGAAAACCAATGTTGTAAGTGCTAAACGACATTGATTTTCAAATCACCGATGATAAAACTGAATAGGGAATCAAACCAATAGGGAAACCTATAATCATCATTCCATCCTCCAAATCAAGCCAGACAAATAGCTTCCCAAGTAAACTCCAAATTGAGGTTCAAATATATAAAACTTAAACAATTTTACAAATATCAGACTCAAAATTTCTTAAATAATGAGCTTATTAGACTTTCTACTATAGTACTATACCAATCTTTATTCTATAAAAGGCCTAGCCATCATTGATGTGTCATTATTTTCTCCTATTTCTTAACCCTTTTTGTCACCATTTTAATTACTGATTAGCCTTAATTGTCAAATTAATTGTGCAGTTTTATCATTTGGGCCTATTTGACTAATTTTGTGTTTTTAATTTAATTTCAGGAGAATTATAAGCAATTGGACTTGAATCCAAAATTGAGCTTGAACTTGAAGAGAGTAGACAATTTTATTTTATCAAATCTTTATCTTATCCAAATTTTATTTCATCTAGATTTTATTTTATCCAGATTTTATTTCATCCAATCTTATCTTATCTTGTCCAGATTTTATTTTATTTCGTTTATGGGCTTGGACTTAAAATAGATTTGTAAACTTTGGGGCTGAGGACCTATATAACAACACCAAAGTTTTAGTTTTGGGAGTTTTGGAGAGGAGAATAATTTTAGAGTTTTGCAATTCCAGTTTTTACTATTCATGTACATTGTTTACGTAGCAATAAAATTCGTTTTCTGCAATTTCATTTTCTGCTTCAATCTGCGATTTCATTTTCTTGCTTCCAATTGCAATTTTGTTTTCTGCTGATTAATGGAAGGCTAAGTCTCCAACGTTGTTTTCTCTTGAGGATCAAGCACAACTCTCTTTGAGGTTTTGTTATTACTATTGAATTCTAATCAGTTTTTCCTCTTCACCAATTGCTCTGTAATTGTTGCTATTAATCCATGCATGCTTAGTGCTTGATTAATTGTCTCTGTGCTTAATTTACATTCATGCTTAATGATCAGTTTCGTTCATGATTAATTGGTGTATGTATTGCTTAATCACATAATGACAGCCTTATGTTAATTTTCACTTAGTAATTTAATGTAGGGTTGGATTAAGTGGTTGAACTGATTAGGAATAAATCCTCGTAACCTAGGATAAGAGACTTGCTTGTGAATCAAGAGAGAACAACATGTTTTAATTCTGTTATTTCTTTAATTCGAATTTGCTTGCGGTTTAATTTACAAAATACATGAAAATACAAAAAAAGTCCCTACTACAAAGACTACTCAAAATGCCTCGAAATACAAGGCTAAAACCCTATACTATTAGAATGGCCAAAATACAAGGCCTAAACGAAGGAAAAAACCTATTCTAATATTTACAAAGATAAGCAGACTCATACTTAGCCCATGGTCTCAAAATCTACCCTAAGGCTCATGAGAACCCTAGGGCCTTCCCTTGGATCTCTGGCCCAATCTACTTGAAGTCTTCTATCCAATGCCCTTGCGGGGTAGGATTGCATCATTCCCTCCACCTTGGAAAGGATTTGACCTCAAATCCCGAGGTTCTTCATACTTTGGGCTCCTTGCCTCAACACCTGTAAAAAGAACAAAAACATATGTATTAGTGGTGTTTGGTATGTTGAAGTAAGGTAAGGTCTGAAAACCCATTTCCTGGGCATCTTCCCATGAAGGAACATGGTTTCTCACCAACTCAATGAGTGGTGCTACAAGTATAGAAAAATATGGGACAAACCTTTTGTAAAAGTTTGTTAAGTCATGGAAGCCCCAAATTTTTCTTATACTTGGTGGAGTGGGCCACTCAAGAATGACCTTTATTCTCTTTGGGTTCATGGGAACCCCTTGATCACTATTTGAAAAATTAAGAAAAGTAACGCAATAAAATATACCTTTTTCTGTATTTTCATATTGATTATTCCTACCAAAAAGTATGACAAACCAAAGGTGTCCCATATGAGTACCTAAGTTTGTATTGAAACTAAAAATAAGAACAAACCTACCTAATGGGTCCCAATGTACACACACCATGAAGATGTTAGGTGCACGAGTGATTTTACAAAAGAGGTTTGCACCACTCAAAACATTCATCATACTACCTATTTTAGGGACTTGGTGCCTAATAATACCTATTTTGGGCACCAACAAAGCACAAGGATTTAAGCTCTTGCGAACCAAACCCTCATCCAACAACTTCTTTACTTGAGGAATAAACTCAAGCCCAAGAGGTGTGGCAATGCTAGCAAGTGTCTTTTTACAAAAGAGAAAATGTGGAGGTTGTCTAAGAGGGAAAGTTTCTTTAATGCTTGTCTTTATTGTAAAATGAGTTTTCTTCTTAGCTAACCTCTTGGAGGAGACACTTACCTCCTTACACTTCTCTTTAACCACTAATGGTTGTCCATCTTCTTGGGGGTAGATTTCTTCACTAGAGTCTTCCCCTTTTGCTTCTTCACTTTCACTAGAGGAAGGTGAAGTAGTAGCCTCATCTTGGCTACTATAAATGTCTTGGCCCCTCATAATCATGGTTTTTGTGGTAGGGCATTGAGAAGTAATGTGTCCTCTTCCAAGACATTTAAAGCATTTTATAGAGCTAGATTTCTCTTGCATACTAGCCTTAGGGGCTTGCTTTTCTATTGCCTTCCCCTTATCATCTTTGGGCTTAGAAGGTGTCACCCCTAAGATGCCTTGACCTTGGTCTTTCTTTGGATAAGAGTAAGAGCCATAAGATTTTGAAGTAGACTTCTTTTTAAGTTGTTGCTCTACCCTTATTTCCCAATCTAAGTTAGCCTCTACATTGTCCTTCCCATGGAAGTATGAGAGGTTAATGTTAGCCTCTTGAGGCTTTCTTTCCTTTTCTCTTCTATGGGAGTGAGGTCTAAGATGTGACCTATGCCTTCCTTCGTAATAGTCACGAAGTTCTTCACTTAGGCTCTTGCAAGAGTTATGACTACTATAGGAGGCATGTTTTTCTCTTTTCATTTCTTTCATTATTTTTATTCTTTCTTCCTCTCTTATTTTCTTTCTTTTATCTTGACTTATTTCTTCCACTCTTTTTTTTCCTTTTTCTTTTCTCTCTTGTTTTTCTTTCCATAACTTGAGGGAACTCAACTCATCTAAGATTCTAGATAAATGGTCTTTATGACTAGTACCCTCGCCATTAACACTAGATGAATGATGACTCATGTTTGTTCCTAAGTTGTGGTTCTTTCTTGTTGGAGGTTTGAAAACAAAAGGTAAAAGAAACTATGGTTGAAACTAGCCAAAATAAGCACTAAAAGAGGTGTGAAAGATAAGGTAAAAAACTAATTGGTAAAAGGAAAGCTATCTAGGCGGTTTGACAATAGAAGGTAAAGGAAATAAGCTATGAAAGTAAGCAAAAAATGTAAACTAGGCGAATCCTAAGAGTGTTTGGATGACCACATTCAAGGTTCCCAACAAAACACTCACTATCCTAAGGAAAAATTGCCTAAAATTATTACACACAAATGGAAGTTTGGTAACCTATTGGAGGTTCCTAACACACTTCCAATGAAAGGCCTTTTTGTTACAAAACTTGAAAGCAATGAAGGTAAGTAAATTGCAAATTGCAAAATTACAAAACGGTCCTCAATTTTGGTGGTTGTTCTCTCTTTGGTGATTCACTCAATTTGGAGTGCTTCTTAGTCCAATAGCTCTTAAGATGGTTGGCCCCTTTCTTCTTGACTCAAATTCTTCAAGGGATGGCACCACTCCTCCTTAAAATTCCCTATAAGGCAACCCACAAACAAGGAATCAAAGAGACAAGCAATAACCGAAGACCAAAAAAAATGAAATGAAAGCTAAACCAATGGAGTTTTAACAAGACAATTTTTCAAGGATTACTCAACAATTAAAGCAATGAAAAGGACATAGAAGCAAGCTAGGACTCAAAGAGAAACTTAGAATGGCTCGAGAGTAGAGTAAAAATAAACTAAAAAAAAAGACTCAACAAACCTCTAGCTTTGGCACTTGTCTTCACACTAATTTTCAATTGAAATTTCCAATTATAGAATAAATTTTGAGCCAAAACAACAAGCACACTTCCCTTTCACCTTTTTTTTTTGGTTACTGATTTTCTTGCCAATTTGTGTGATTTTTCGTATTTTTCCCTTTTATCCAAATCACTTGTTTCTTTTTTTCTAAATTTTTTCCAGATGTCTAGAAAATTCAGTAAAAATATCAGCTCAAAATTCGAACTAACCAAATCTCAGTAATTTTTACAAGTTTGTATGTCTAAGCTGCCAGCACCAGAGATTAGTTTTTTTTAGCATGGTATATAGATTGCCTTGGGCTTACTTTCAACCTTCCTATTTATGTTGAACTCACTAGGATTGTTTAACACAGTTTTAGGAGTTCAATATTCACTTAGGATCAACATTTCAGCCAGCAATCCAATCACCAAAACTCAAATTCACAATAGACACAATCATAAGGAAACCTAAAAGTTCAAGAAAAGGTTCACAATCAAAGACTCTCTAAGAATTTTGCATGAACATGTTAAGGACTAATTAACATGAAAGATTTGACTCAAATCAAATAATAGGCTAAAAGAATTTCATACACTCATGAACAAATGAGTTAGACAAAGAAACAAGAAATAAAATTCAACACAACATAAGAAATCTTATGTGACAAGTTTCATGACTAGACATGACTTCTATGACAAAACTACAATAGGTGAACAAGTCACTCTAGATTTTTGAGTTTTTCTTCTACTTTAATATTTTTGCAAGAATTTTATGGTTTAGGTTTCAGCCACAAAAAATAACAAGACAAAACTCAAAGGAACCTAAACTCAACACAATTCATGGTTCAAGAACAAGAACAAGAAATTTGAACCATAGAAAATAAAATCTAGCCTCTATAGCAAGTTTAATCGGTGGAAACTCTAAAGAATCATGTTAACAACATTTAGCACAAGACATGTGAGGAGATACATGGAGAAAAATGAAGAAACAACAATGGAAGAGAAGGTAAAGCAAAACATTAATGGAGGTTTAAGGAGCACCTACTTGAAGCTCTTATGCTCTGATTACCACTTGATGGAAGCTTGCTTGTGGGGCTTCTATGGAGGATGGATCTTTGAGCTTCAATGAGGTCCTTCAATGGTGATTTTACACCATGGAGATGCAGCGGAAGGCAAAGGAGAAGAGGAGAGGGGAGGCACCATCCACTAGGGAATAAGCCAAGGAAGAAGGAGCTTCACCACCAAGAATTGCCTTGGATAAGAAGCTTGAAGAGGATGCTTTAATGGAGGAAAAGAAAGAGAGAAGGGGGGAGCACGAAATTGAAGGAATAAAAGAGGGAGAGAAGTGGAACTTTGAAGTGTATCTCATAAGACTTTCATTCATCAAAGTTACAACAAGTGTTACACATGCTTCTATTTATAGACTAGGTAGCTTCCTTGAGAAGCTTTCTTAAGAAAACTTCCTTGAGAAGCTTCTTTGAGAAAACTTCCTTGAGAAGCTAGAGCTTAGCTACACACACCCCTCTAATAACTATGCTCACCTCCTTGAGAAGCTTCCTTGAAAAGATTCCTAAAGAAGCTAGAGCTTAGCTACACACACCTCTCTAATATCTAAGCTTACCTCCTTGAGATGAGAAGCTAGAACTTAGCTACACGCCCCCTATAATAGCTAAGCTCACCCCATGACAAAATACATGAAAATACAAAAAAAGTCCCTACTACAAAGACTACTCAAAATGCCTCGAAATACAAGGCTAAAACCCTATACTACTAGAATGGCCAAAATACAAGGCCTAAACGAAGGAAAAAACCTATTCTAATAATTACAAAGATAAGCGGGCTCATACTTAGCCCATGGGCTCAAAATCTACCTTAAGGCTCATGAGAACCCTAGGGCCTTCCCTTGGATCTCTGGCCCAATCTACTTGGAGTCTTCTATCCAATGCCCTTGCGGGGTAGGATTGCATCAAATTTCCAGTGATCATCTCTGCTTCCCTTGATGTTGAGCAAGAGGAGAAGTTGTTGCCGGTGCTCAAGAAGCACAAGAAGGCCATTGGATGGACTTTAGCAGACATTCCTGGTATTAGCCCATCTACCTGCATGCATAGGATACTTTTAGAGGATGCAGCTAAGCCAGTGAGGTAGCCACAGCGACGACTCAACCCCGTCATTCTAGATGTGGTGAAAAAGGAAGTGACCAAGCTCTTACAAGCTTGAATCTTCTACCCCATTTCTGACAGCCAATGGGTGAGTCCAGTTTAAGTGGTTCCTAAGAAGACATGCCTCACAGTGATTAAGAATGAGAAGAATGAGCTTATCCCCACAAGAGTGCAGAACAGCTGGCGAGTCTGCATTGGTTATAGGAGGCTGAACCAGGTGACCAGAAAATATCATTTTCCCCTGCCATTCATTGATCAAATGCTTGAGCGCTTGGCAAGTAAGTCTCATTACTATTTTCTTGATGGTTTTTCTGGTTATTTACAAATTCATATTGCTCCTGAGGATCAAGAAAAGACCATATTCACCTGTTCCTTTAGCACTTTTTCCTATAAGAGGATGCCCTTTGGCCTATGCAACGCCCCTGATACCTTCTAGTGATGTATGCTTAGCATTTTCAGTGATTTTTTAGAGAGTTGCATATAGGTGTTTATGGATGATTTTACTATTTATGGATCCTCTTTTGATGCATGTTTGGATAGTCTGGATAAAGTTCTTAATAGATGCATTGAAACTAACCTTGTGCTGAATTTTGAAAAATGTCACTTCATGGTAGAACAAGGTATAGTTTTAGGGCATATAATTTCCAGCAGGGGCATAGAGGTAGACCCTACAAAAATAGAAGTTATTTCACAATTGCCTTACCCCTCTTGCGTGCGAGAGGTTCGTTCTTTTCTTGGTCATGCAGGATTTTATAGGTGCTTTATCAAGGATTTTAGCAAAGTGGCTTTTCCACTATCCAATTTGCTGCAAAAAGAGGTGGAGTTTGATTTTGCTGACCGGTGCAAAGAGGCTTTTGATTGCCTCAAGCGTGCGGTGACTACCACCCCTATCATTCAGGCACCTAATTGGACAACCCCATTTGAGCTAATGTGCGATGCATCCAATTACGCATTGGGGGTTGTCCTTGCTCAAAAGATTGACAAGCTACCTCAGGTGATCTACTATGCTTCCAGATCTTTGGATGCTGCCCAAGCAAATTACACTACCACAGAGAAAGAGCTATTAGTGATAGTTTTTGCTCTTGAGAAATTTTGTTCATATTTACTTGGTACTCGTGTTATTGTTTATACTGACCATGCAGCTCTGAAGTACCTGTTGAAGAAGGCTGAATCAAAGCCTAGATTGATCAAGTGGATGCTTTGGCTCTAAGAGTTTGATTTGGAGATCCGTGATTGGAGCGGTGTGCAGAACCTAGTGGCTGACCACCTGAGTAGGATTGAGCGTGCGTCTGAGGACTCACCCATTCGAGATAATTTTCCATATTACCATTTGTACATTCTGTATAGTATTTCTGATTCCTTCCCCACTCCTTGGTTTGGTAATATTGTGAATTATTTGGTTGCTTCTATTTTTCCTCCCTTAGCGTCTAGAGCTCAAAATGATAAAATTAAGAGCGATGCTAAGCATTATATTTGAGATGACCCCTATTTGTGGAAGTTGTGCAGTGACCAGGTTATTAGGAGATGCATTCCAGACCATGAGATTGACTCAGTCCTGCAATTCTGTCATTCTTCTGCACCAGGTGGCCATCTTGGCATAAAGAGGACAGCTCGCAAGGTGCTTGACTGCGGTTTCTATTGGCCCACCATCTT
Organism: Glycine max; assembly: GCF_000004515.6. Classification (NCBI taxonomy): domain Eukaryota; kingdom Viridiplantae; phylum Streptophyta; class Magnoliopsida; order Fabales; family Fabaceae; genus Glycine; species Glycine max. The sequence continues at coordinate 34,423,020 of NC_038247.2, forward strand.
CAAGGATGCATGGAGAATCTGTAGCACTTGTGAGCCTTGTCAGAGAGCAGGCGGCTCACTTTCATGGAGACAGCAAATGCCTCAACAACCCATGTTATTCTGTGAGGTGTTTGATGTTTGGGGTATAGATTTTATGGGGCCTTTCCTTGTCTCTCTTGTTTTTGTTTATATTCTCCTTGCTGTTGATTATGTTTCAAAATGGGTGGAAGCCAAACCCAACAGAACTAACGATGCTAAGGTTGTTGTGGATTTTGTTAGATCTAATATGTTTTACAGGTTTGGAGTCCCTAGAGCCATCATTAGTGATCAAGGCACCCATTTTTGTAATAGATCCATGTATGCCTTGCTCAAAAAGTATGGGGTCGTGCACAAAATTTCCACACCTTACCACCCCCAAACTAATGGGGAGGCTGAGATTTCAGACAAGGAAATAAAAAGGATCTTGGAGAAGATTGTGCATCCAAACAAAAAGGATTGGAGCACCAGGCTGGATGATCCTCTTTGGGCGCATAGGACTGCCTACAAAGCACCCATAGGAATGTCTCCTTATCGGGTTGTCTTTGGCAAGGCATGTCATCTTCCTATAGAGATAGAGCACAAAGCCTACTGGGCTGTAAAGACCTGCAACTTCTCTATTGATCAGGCCGGAGAGGAAAGGAAGTTGCAACTAAGTGAGCTAGATGAGATCCGTTTAGAAGCCTATGAGAATTCCAAATTCTACAAAGAGAAGACCAAGAAGTTCTATGACAGCTTGATAGCTAAGAAGGACTTCGTGGTTGGACAGAAAGTTCTATTGTATAACTCTAGGCTCGAACTCATGA